>NW_024884711.1:26724623-26888481 GCF_019232065.1 Centrocercus urophasianus
GGGGGGGGAAGAAAAGATTAAGGAGCAGAGAGCAGATTCTGTGCAGTTATACTCTGAGTTCCCATCCATCTCCACCTATTGTAAAAATATTTAGTTGTCACAATGAAAGTTAGGCACAGGGACTTTATCTTCTCTTTGGTTTCTGGGCATGCATGATATACTAATGAGTATATCTAAGGCTAGGTTTTCTTAGCTCAAAAGTGCAAGCAAAAAAGTGATATTTTTTAATGTGTAGTAACATGGGAATTAAAGGAAGTTTAACTCAACATGTTTTATTCATAAAAAGTAGCGCTACTTGTACAAAAGTCGCGTGCATAATGGCATGAGGAATAATGTGTTGGGGCTTGGCCCAGCTGGCTGCCAACCTCACACCAAGTTGTCTACCTCTCTGCCTTGCCTCAGCAGGCTTGAGGAAGGGAAAAAATATGAAGAAATAGGGAGATCAATTACACCACAGTTATACCCCATCTCTTCAGTGATACAACAAGCAGGGCAGGGTGGCTGCAGTCAGGACAGTTCGTTGCATAGCAGTTCATTGCTGCTGCTGCTCCTTGTTCTCATCTGCTCCATCGCAAGTCCATCGCAAGTTTGTGGTACAAAGGAACTGGGTTAGTGGGCAATGTTAGTGGTAGGTGGATAGTGGGACTAGACAGTCTTAGAGGTCTTCCTCCAACCTTAATTATTCTATGATTCTAAGTCTTCCATGGGCTTTGGTCCCTTCAGGAACAACTGCTTCATCACTGACCATCTCCTCTTCCTGTTTCCATTCTTTTGCTTTGAGTATTTTGTGCCTTTTCTTAAATATACTTTTGAAGTTGTGCCCCAGCTTGGCTGATGTACCAGCTGCATCCTTCAGTGGGGCTTATGGAGCTGTATGAGATGTGGTGTCTGCTCAGGGCAGCCCCAGCCTCTCCTCGAGGAGGCTACACCTGTAGCCTCTCTGCTACCAGCAGACTGCCACCTATGCTCAATGCAGGTACACAGCGTGTATGTCTTCATTAAAGCTGGTAGCACTTGTGACGGTGACCCCTTTGGGAGGTATTACTGGGGACTTTCTGGGAGCAGTGAATGCTGGTAAGTAAAGACAAAGGCCAGATAGATTTTCTAATTTTCCCAGTGCTGAAGGCACAGAAAACTAAATGCTTGCTTTCCTCACGCTTTACATTTGCGAGCCAAATACAGCTGAAACAGTCCAGAACTGTACACGTAAGATTTAGTATGGACTATTAGATGGAGGCTGCCATTCCTCTGTGATTACTGAATTTTCTATTTCATGCCTTTGTAGTTACACGTGGAATCATTAAGCATGAAGCCTGCACAGCTTAGCCTGAAATGACTGTGTGCTGGAAGTAGTGTTGCTAATTGCTGTTACTGTTGCTAATAGCTAAAGAAAGACTGGTAGGATCACAGGAGGAAAAAAAGAAATTTGGTATTTTAACCAGACTAATGCAGATTAAAACATAGCTAATAAGCCTCACATGAAAAGCTTATATTTGAATTACAAGAAAATGACATTTCTAGAAATTAGTATTCCATTTAAAGTCTTGTTTGTTCATCGCTTTATACAATGGGACCATGTTTTTAGGGTATTCATGATAGTAAAAATAAAAATATAATAAAATGTTTTTCATTTTTAAATAAGATTCTGAATGTTAAATTAATACAGGTTGCATCATTTAAAAAAAAAAAATTGATTTTTTTTTTTTTTTTTTTTTTTTTTTTCATAACCTAATATGAGATGGCTGAATTTGTAGATTTATTGCTCTTTTTGTCATGGAAGTAGAAGAATAAATTTGAGTTCTGATATATTTTTTTCTGTTTTTCTAATTTTATTTGCTTACCATAGAGTGCTTTGCGGTATGTAGCAAGGTCTTCATTATTTTACGTCTGTGGTTTGTTGCTTATGAGGGAACATAGTGATAATTGGTAAACCGAATATTATTTACAGGATTTCTGAAGTGAATTCACAGGGAAGCAAACCACATGACATCTGGATGGTGGGAGGGATACTGTAGAACAGTAGAAGTAGCTGTTTATGAAACTTGCTTTCAGAAATATTTTCTATTGTCAAAAAGATCGTTTTGTACATTACTGAACATCTGTTTAGAACAGCCGGATAGATAACTTTCCTGTGAAGAAATATAGAAGAGTCAGCCCTCAAAATCCCTGAGGATCGACTCCCTAGAAACTTGAGACATGAACAGAACAAGGCCTCATAGAAATTAATGTTCCCAACAGCGTTCTGTTTCAAACCTCAAAATGCATTTCTCAGATTTTTCAGAATATTGTAATAAGAATCAATATAAAAGGACTTGAACTGCTAATTACTGCTTCATTCCAACTGGTCTTCTGTCTCTGCTAGGCTTTCAGAGCACATGCAAATATTTCCACATACATTTATTTTTCTGGCATGCATGTATCTGAGAAATAAATGCATATCTTCATGTAATTGTATGAGGGTTGCTCCAAAACCAGTCTTTGCTATTTTGTTACATTGGCCCACAATATTGGAGACAGATGTTACTGTGGCAGTAGAGAATGAACCTTCCCACCAGTATTCCATTATGTTTTGTTGCTGTGTCACAGATGGCAGCACAGGGGCAGGCTGAAGAAATGGCATCTCAAGTGAAAGCACTCATGAAGTAAAGATGCATCACTGAATTCCTCTCTATGGAAAAAATGATACTCGCTGACATTCATATGGCCCAAGAGAATTTTTCAAATGCTTAGCAAGACCTTTTGCAATTCTGTTGGCCATAGGATAGAATTGCAAACATTAGAAATAAACATGTAGAGAAAATATGAAAGGAGCTTACCAAAGCAAAAATATTCCCATGGCAAATTTCCTTTCTGAAAAAGGTGAAAGAGATAGGAAAGCTGCAATTTAAAAATAAATTGCAGTAGGGAAATTACAGTACACAGAAGAAAGCAGTGACTGGCTCAGGAGAAAAAGGAGTGTAGTCTTTGTTAGCAGTGAATTTGAGTTCATACCTTGATGTCTAGAATGTGCTTTATCCTTAGATGATCAGTGTGAAATGCATTGTTCAACATACGTGTTGACAGAAACAGAAGTGTAAACTTTCTCTGCTGTAGACCTGGAAATGCAGTATTTGCATAACTGGCGTGAGATAAGCTTTCCTCTGAGGGATTCTGTTAGTTCTGACTTGATGATGATGCTATGGTTATGTGTTTTTTGGACCAAAACAGTCATATCTCAGATGAGAGCACAGCAGGGGACCTATTTCTACGTACAAAATGCACTCAACTGATCTGTCTGATCAATGGAAGGTTAACAGGATGAGGAGTCTCCCCTGGTTCTTCCCTTATAATCCAATAGTGTTTAGCTTGCGAAGCTGGGTTGATCCCACTGAACCTCATGCACGACTGAAATTGAGCATCATAGCATCCCATCTAGAAAGCCATCACTTTAGAATATGTCAGTTTCAATTAAAAGGATAAAAATGAAGGGCATCTCACTTTTTTTTTTAATTCTGACATTGTATTTATGTCTCTTCTGTGATTTATGCTAGTATCTTGATTAGTTTTACTCTTCTAGTGAGGGCTGCTCCAGGCAATCCAACTTTTAAGTATAGATTCACAGTACACAGCAGGTAATAAGATAAATTACCTTAATTCTGCATTTAAAGAAAAAAATCTTTCTATTCTCACTGGGTATGCCCTGAACTCTAACTCTAACTTCAAAAAAGTATTTATTATATTTTCTCGTTGCTTTTTAATGTAATTTTGATGTTAGAGATAAATCATGAGTTTGCTGTCATTAGGAATGAAACTAAATGCTGTATCACTGCTGCTGGAATCTTCAAGGATAAATCAAAAGAACTCAGTAACAACATAATTCTGTCTTCTAAATTGCTGACATGCTATGTTTCTGATATGACCTGAAGTTAGATTTGTTAATGGAATTCTTGCAAAAGAGGAAAATTTCCCCACGTCATTTACGTATTAACTCCGATAATTTGCCCTGTGAGGTCACAATTTGTTCTTTCCAACATCAGGTAGTTCCAAAACGTGAAATGAGCTCAGTTAGTTCTTTGGTAGCCAAATTTATTCTGTGGATGTGACTGTTAAGAGCACCAAGTATTTTTCTAAATTTCTAAATAAATCCTAAGTATTTTTGCATTGCTTTGGTTCAGAAAGACATTTTTTGCCTTTTTGTCCTCTGCAATATGAGTCCTCATTCCAGATAAATTACTCTTTTCTAGTGAACAAATAGTGAAATTATTGTCACTAAGGAAATGAATTAGAAAATTGGTAGTAGTTTCATGGAAAATGAGACAAGATTAGTTACCTTTAGTCTACCTGTGTTTGGGTAAGGCCAAGTAGAAGTCAGCTATGATTTTTGATCATCTTCAAACTGCCAACGTCCTTTTGATTGAAAGTTGATGCTGTAGGTGATGTTTAGTGTGTGTGCTTAATCAGTGAAGTCAGCAATAGAATATCAGACTTACATGCATGTCCCACATCTTTATGGGAGAACCTGCTCAAAGTTTTACTTTCCAGGAAAGTTTCCATCAGTTGAGATACTTATTGAGAACAATTCTGCTGTGGGATGCTCCTGACAGAAATGCTTGGATATTAATGGTAAAGATACTTCTGTTTCTAACACTGAAATTTAAGTACTCTGTTTTGGGATAAGGCCTGCAAATCATTCCTCCATGAGTATGAAGGACTATGAGTTTAAAATATATTCTGTTGCTTCTCTTAAGATTTTTAGCTTTCAAAAGCTACAGAAGAGTAAAAAAGAATTCCTAAGTGAATTCTGTTGTTGGTATGTTGCTATAAAGAACCTGCCTTAACTTGCAGAATAGGTACAATGAGCTAGTTTGTTATTTAGAAAAGAAAATGGGGGCATGGCATTTCATTATTTTAGAATGGATGTGTTGTTACCTAGAATTGCTTTGATTAATGAGGAAATACAAGATTAATCTGCTATAACAATTACACTATAAGTACTAGAGTGAACTTCATGTAAGAGATTTTTGAAGCTGATAAGAATCCGTCACGCTGGTTAATGTATTAAGATCTAGGGAATGAAGTTAAGATGTCCTTTTTACAGTGTTCTGCATTTGATTTTTTTGATTTGTACATTGTTTCTGTTTTGTAGTCAGATCTCTCTTCATCTTTCCCTTATCCTTCACCCAGGCTTGATCCAGTGTCTTCCCATGCTGTGTCCATCCACGCATCTCTCATTGTGGACCCCATTATGCTCAACATTTCTTTCTTGATCTTTCTTAATCTCAGCTGTTTCTTTTGTGAGATCCCTTCCTTCCCTATTGCTGATTCTCTTCCTTTGTACTGAAGAGTCACAAGGGCTCTATAACAGTAGATCTTTTCATGGTTAAATCTGATTCTTACTTCATTAGCATCAGAAGTTGGAAGGATTGCATTCTTCCAAGAGCAAAGCTTCTGTGATAGCTTATGAGGCAAAGCTGAAGCTTTGGAGAATTAAGAAACTTCACTGAGGCAGAACTGATCATGCTTTAGATGCTTCAGTTATCAGTGCATAGGCCAGGAAGAAGACCTGAAAATGTGTCACTTGTTAGTTACCTTGAAGTTAATAGGAACTGGCTTTTTAGGGGAAATGGACAGCGTGGGCACTGTAATTTTCACGTGTAGCAATAGCTGAAGCAGGTGTAAGCCCCAACTGTGGGTGGTTTGGAGGTGCCCTGCTGATTGAGTAACCATCTGGAAAAGGTAAAGTGCTGTTTGCCTTTAGATTTGGAGACCTATACATCTGATTTATTTCTTTTAAGCAGACATGCAGGAGGAGTGTTATACGCTATGCATGCTAAGCTATTCCTGTGTTTCTGCATAGAAACAGATGTTGAGAATACATTTTTTGCAGAGGATTTTGCTGTTTTCCTCCTGATGTACCATAGAATTGTCCTGGGTATTTTTTTTTTTCCAAAATCAGAGATTTCTGTGTAAACTGATGTCTTCTCTTAAAAAAAAAAAAAAAAAAACAAAAACAAAAACGAAAACAAAAAAACAGTAATAATAACCTAAAATCATTTTCATGATTTGTAAGAGAAACAAGATTGCTATGTTTAAAATAAAATAGAGAAACATTTAAAATCTTATGCTTTTCACTGAGATTTGGCATAATCCTATTTTCACTGTTTTTACACAGTGCACTATAATATTCCTTTTAACAACTGGCTATTTTGGACGCATTTTCTGTTGTGATTTTTTTTCTTTTGAAGCAGAGGATATAATTACTCTGTTACAGAATGGAAAGGGTAAGTGGAGAAGTCAATGTTAGATTCATTGTTTACTGATGTGTATCATACAGTCAAATACTTGCCTGCTTTGCTGGAATTTGCACTGCTTTTTCCGTAAACAGTGAAATGCATTTACTAAGTATATAAGACAGGCAAGATTTGACCTGCTGTGAAATAAGTATCAATACTGAGACACAAAAATGTTCAGCCACAAAACAGATTTATGATGTCATCTTGCAGTACTGTGCAAGAATGGTTTAATCTAAAAACTAGCACTGTCATAGCATACTAGAAATTCATATATTCTTAAGTATGTATATTGCTGTGAACTTAAGAGATGTGTGCAAGTGGCTAGTTATTATCAATAACCAGAGAGTTATTGCACAGAATTTGCTGATGTATGCTACAAAACCAAAATAACAAAAACCCCACAAAACCAACCAGTGACACAGCAGTGCCTGAGGTATGAGTTGCAACTCTTAGGATGCTATCAAAAGCTGGAATTTTTCTGTGAGCCACAGGTTCCTGGGTAGGAGAAGAAACATGGAAGTGGGAAAAAGCCCACCTTTTCTTTAGATAAGGGGTTAAGGAGGAAAAAAAAGATACTGACTTGCTGAAATTAAACAGCAGGTGATAAGAGAATTAGGAGAAAAAGTACAGCAGAAGGAAAAAAGGAAATACATGTGGGAAAAAAACCAAAAAACAAAAATCCCACCCAAACCGCAACAAAACAACACTAAACTAAGACAGTGTAGAAAGAGGAGTCTAAGGAGAAATGAGGCCAGTATACAGAAGACTATGTGAAAGGATGAGAACAGAAGGGAGAGAGATCTGAAGACAGAAGGCAGAGCAGAAGGGAAAGGACTGAGGATTCATACCACTGTCAGAAGGAGGCAAATCTGTGTGACTGATCTTTTTCTTTCCAGGACAAGAAAAGAGGCGATGGACTGAACGTTAAGACAAAGGTACAAAACAAATTTTAAAGCAGGCTGCAAGGGAATTTGGCTACTGAGAGACTGTAAAGCTGTTTTTACTGGGCTCATAGAAGTGCTGCTCTCTCCATGTGTTTTTGTCTAAATATCTCACAGCAGAAGGGCTATTTCCAGTGAAATGTTTGCTGACTATTTTGAAGAGCTACTACAGCATTTCAGTATGTCATCTTTCCTATACATCAGAGCCTTCCTGGGTGGTGAGTCTGGCTCACACAATGTTTGTCTGCTGCTAAGTTAGCTGAGCTATCACTGAACCACTTTTGATGATTCCTGATACACAGTCTGGACTCCTTGTGTTTAAAAAGAGAAGTGCTCACTTCCTTCACTGTTTTATTTGTGCCAAGCTTTTGGCCTTAACCCCTTCTGTGCCATGATGAGAAGTAGCAGGTTTGTACACAACAGGTCTGTGTCAGGAGCCTCAGAAAGCATAATACCTGTTGACTGCAAATCTAATAGAGACAGGACTGCATTTATATCGAGGTTTTATTTCAGAGTCCAATTCTGCTGCAGCGAGGTGGGTGTTTGGCCTCTTCTCCCAGGTAACAGTGATAGATGAGAGGGAATGGCCTTAAGTTGTGCCAGGGGAGATTCAGGTTGGATATTAGGAGAAGCTTAATCTTTGGAAGAGTGGACAAGCACTGAAATGGGCTGCCAGGGATGTGGAGGAGTCATTGTCCCTGGAGGTGTTCAAGAAATGGATAGATGAAGCACTGGGGGACATGGTTTAATAGACAGTATTGGAGGTAGATGGACAGTTGGACTAGATGATCTTCGAGGTCTTTTCCAAGATTAATGATTCAGTGACTCTATACTATCCAAAGCAGGACACCTGCAGCAGAATTTTTTTTTTTTTTTTTTTCCTGACTAAATCTTTATTTTTGGCCGAAATATGGGACCTTGGTGAATTATGTCAGCTGAAACTGAAGCTGCTGATCTGAGTCCAGTTATTCTTCTGTATAATCAGTTTATCTGTAAAAGAATACACAATTTTCTGAATACAGTGAAAGCTATTTATTATTTTCTTGTGCACATTTTCCATCCCTGTCCTTAGTACATTCTACCTCTGCTCCTTGCAGGATTGCAATCATCAGGGAGGTAAACAGGTGATAACTGCTTCATTTTCTGAACTGCTCAAGGGAGAGTATGCTGGTGATGCTGTTGTGGCTGCCTCTGTCCCACATTCCCAGTATGGACTCATCTGCCCTTGCCTTATCAGGATCACCCTCATGACCTCTCTTTCACTCTAATGCTGCTTTTTTTTTTTTTTTTTTTTTTTTTTTTTTTTTTTTTTTTTAGCAATCCCTTAATCCCTGTGTTGATAGCCACTTTCAGGTCAGGGTTGTTGATAGCAAATCAGTTAGCTGCTGGAGCACTTGGCACAGAGATTGGAAACAGCTCAGGTGCTGGTGTCCTGATATGTATTTCACACAGGCATTACCAAATTATTGAGACAGATTATTAGCTCTCTTCAGCTAGTATGGCTTAGTATTGGATGGAGTTTGTTGAGATCTTACTGCCTTGAGTAGTTTCCTCTCACTGTTTCTATTACTGGTATTTCTTCTTCCTCTGTGTCTGGTACATAGATACCTGTCAAGTTGAACAAAACCTATGATTGTTCAAATCATGGCTCACTTGCTGATGACCCGTAATACTTTCCAAAAAAATTCCTCCAGCTTAATTTTGTTAATCATCTGTGTGGAGTTTTAAATACTGGCATTCTACACAATCCATCTGTACAATAAAGACTTATAATAATATTACTCATTAAAAAGGCCTATAATTGGTATAAACCAGCCTGCTGGCAAGAAATCAATTTAAAAATATGGACTGTACTTGTGGAAATAAGGCATGTCCTTATAGTGTTTGGCAGCACCGTATTTGAAAGTACCCGCATCTATCTCAGCTCATTCAAACTTTATTTTACTCAAAGGTACTTTCTGTAAAAACTTCTCTTTCTCCACTCAAAAGAGACCTTCCTTCTGCAGTGATTAATGCTTCAATATCTTGCAATGCTTATGAGTCAATCTAAACGAGACAAAGCTAACTGCGCTTGGCTTCACATTTTCCCTTTGGTGAACTACTTATGCATAGCTTAGCCTTGGTATAAAGTCATATAAAGTGTCTGTAGTAGTTAAAATAATTATAAAGCTAAGTTTCTTCCTTATGTCATAAATTAATTGAATAAACAAATTGGTTCTAGGCCACTACTTGTGCAGTGCAGTACAGTATAAGGAATGGCTCAAATCCATCCCCAGTGATGAAATTGATTCCAGTGCTCCTACAATTGATCTCATGTTGCAGATAGGTGAATATTAAAAAGAACTTGGTGATTCTTGATGACTTCTCTTTAGTAAATATCTTACATCTGTGGAAACAAAAGTCAAGGATGGGAACAGATAGAAGACAATCTGCTTTTCTGTAGGAGAAAGGAAACAGATGATGGAGAAAACATAGAAATGTTCTAGGAAAAATAAAGTTTTTCTTTTTACAACCAGATTTTTTGAGTAGATAGCATACATTTCAGTGAATTAATTTACTTTAATTACTGAGAGATATTTTTATACGTTTTCAGAGTACTTAAGAATACTTCAGCGTTGCGAGAATCAGTAACAAAACTAGTTAAAAAGCATTTGCTAAATGTGTTCTGTTATATCCAGAAATGTCTGCTGTCCAATAAAGTATGCGTATTATCAGGAGGATGCTAGTAGCTTAACAACGTAAAGCTTGCTAGTTTGTGAAATCTTCGTATTTAATCATGATAAATATTCTTATATATTTAGCTGTTCTCAATGCATGTCAGAGATTTTGGTCTTAAGCAGCTGTTAGCTCCACTTGAATACTACATTTTTTTCAGTGGACAAATACATCTCTTCTTTATAAGCAAGAGAAAAAAGTTTGCGTTAGCTCCAGATAATTTGTTTTATAGTTCTATTTCATTTCCTTTAAGAATAAGTTTCTGAGAAGATACTTATTTTCATATCTAAACTGTTTAAAAATAATAAAGTTAAATCATTTAATTTTCAAAAAATGCAAGCAAAAGATTTTTCCACTTTTTTCAGTTTTCTTATTTACTTCATTCATTTGAAGGTCACCTATTCACCCACTTTGCCCAAAATCATAGTTAATTTTGTTCCTTCGCTAAGCTGCATTTTTAGGAAATTTATTATTCATAAAAGTAGTTCATCCACTTTTAGCAATTTTTATCTTTTCTCAGGCTATTACTTCACAAATGAAAATATTGCTGTCTTTGTGTTCAAGTGTATAAGTACATCTAAGGATATTTTAATGCAGTACTGAAGATTTGTTGATCAAGTCATTCATATTCTGTATTACAGTCAGAGAAGTACTGATGCAAATCTCAATGAAATTAACAATTTACACTTTAAAGTACAACCTTTTTGCTTGCCAGATCTTTTATGTTCTAGTGTATGATTTTTTTCTATTTTTGTGATCAAGTTCATAAGAAACACTTTCAATGCTTTGTATCAAGAGCTCTTCTTTTTATTGCATCACAGGTGACATTTATAGAACAGATCTTCTATATTTTTTGATAAATTATCAGTCACAAATAGTTTTCCTTAAAAACACTAGCTAGTAAAGCTGAGAAAGTTTCAGTTAGGCTAGGTAATTTTTTATTTGTATGAAATCAATTATTTGGTAGAATGACTCATGGAGCTCTGTGTAAGATTATCCTATGAACATCTAATATGCTATTGGAAAAAAAAAAAAAGCAGATAGTTCTTATTAAAAATTCTGAATTTCTACCTCCAACACTTTGTTGTATAAAAGGATGTATTTGTCCACTGAAGAAGTGTATTAAGTGGAGATAACTGTTGCGTAACACCAAAATTCTTCTTCACAAGCAATGCAGAAAAGAGGATGGGATGATGGGCTGCAGGTAGGAATGCATTCATGACTCTCACAACTTTATGATGGTCTCAGGTATACATAAAACCTTAGTAAGAGGTTTTTTCCTAAAATGGAATTTCTAAGGATAGTCCAGCAGAGGGCCACAGAGATGATGAGGTCCCCCATGACAGAACTAGGGATAATGGGCACAAACTGGAACATGGAAAGTTCCCCACGAACACGAGGAAAAACTTCTTACTGTGAGGGTGACAGAGCACTGGAACGCACTCCTAGACAGGCTCTGGAGTCTCCCTCTCTAGAGATATTGAAGACCTGTCTGGATGCTTTCCTATGTAACCCACTGCAGGGAGCCTGCTTTAGCAGGGGATTGCTTTTGATAACCTTCAGATGTCCCTTCCAATCTCTGTGATTCTGTGCTTGGGTGACCTAAATTCTGATCAAGTTACATCTGTGGGAGTTCTGTCATGAATTTGAAAGGGTTTGTGATTTCTCTCTCTGTTTATGTCTAAGAAGCATTTTTTCACTTAATAAATGCAGAAAGAAAAACAGAGTTAGGAAGGCAGAGATGGTGAGAGCAGGAGAGTAGTACTTTCAAGATGAGTAGGAAGAGGAGGATGTTCTTAAAATACAATTTGATTTGGATATAAACTCTTTCCCTTTCTATTTCCCTCCCTAGCCTTGTATCTTTCGATTCATTCTCTTTCCTTTGCAATTTCCTGAACAATTAATGCTGCAGTGGAAAGTGCCAAAAGTACTCATGGAGTGCTGTATTTCTGCTGCTGTTTAAAATACGTCTTAAGGAAGTAGCCTAGAAAATGTTCTCTTTTAATTACTACAGGCACTCCAATTCTTGAGCAGGAATTGAAAGGGACCAATGTCCAGCAGACCTAGCAAACCATTGCAGTACATTTCAGAAATAGTGTATCCCTTGCAAGACACAAATTAAACTGTACTCTAATGAATGTCTTAAACTTTCTACTTGGGATTAATATATTATTTTGTCTTCAGAGAAAAGTGGGCATTGAGTGAATCTGAAATAGATTTCCTGTCAGGAACTCAGCAGAACTTCAGAAAACTTCTGGGACGGATTACAACAAATACTGAATGTTAAATTTAACCATTTACTAATGTTGTGCTGTTTGCCATCTACTCAGAATTCACACACAAATCCATGCAAAAATGTAAGTAGAAGTATACTAATGCAAAAAAAACACTGTAAAGAAATAAAGATATAGAATTAAATGTAGTTGCAATGCATTTAAAATATTCAAACACTAATACTTGATCTTTCTCAAGACCTAAAAAAAGTGCCAAGAAAGGCAGAGCTTCTTGTCATTTGTTTTCATTCATTAGCATTAGTAGCATTCCATTTATGTAAGGTAATTGATTCATATGTTTTAATTGAAGAAACAGACTTATTTCTTTCCTGCAGTTTTCTGCACTTTCTGATTGTGAATTAAGGGATTTGACAACCTATTATAATGGTTGGACTGATCATCTGTACTTACAATGTCTCATTTTTTCACTTTTATACTTTCAAAGATGATGGGAATGGTAGAAGATATTAAATTGCCATACATACTGTGCAGCTTTAAAATGAACCATAGCTTCAACAACTCAATGAAACCACAGTAGGAAGAGACTTTTCATTCATAAATAGAAACTTGCATCAGAAATGAACATCTAAAAAAGAAAGTAAGCCTTGAAAATAATCTTATTTATGTGGCCTATTCAGTTGTATCTAGCCTCTTCTGTAACTAATGGTACAATACTGGAATTCCTATTATTTTTTTCCATAATGTAATGCAAGAACAAAACAAAATTGCTTGCACTGTAGGTGACTTTCAAGTGCAGAGATATTTGAGTGATTTTCAGTTCTTTTTTGAAAGTGATTAAAATTTTGAAATAAAATGTGGCTTTATTCACAAACTACAAGAATTTTATGCAGTTATTCTAAATTCTAGTGATTTTGTACTGATTAGAAAAGATCTAATCTAGTCAGGCACATAAAGTCTGACATTGCTTAGTATCTCTTGAATATGGTGACATATCTAAGAATTGGGTGCATAAAGAACAGGGTCATCTTGGCTAATATTATATATGAATTAAAAGAACTCAATTTGCTGCCTTCTGAGCAAAAGCCGTGCAGATCTCTGAATTTTCTCTTCAGCTCTTTAGTGATGTGTTCTTTCTTGATCTCCTTGAGGCTGCACACACTATTGCAAACATTTGTGTGTTGTAGTTACTGCTCTCTTAACCTACAACCACTGTTTTTACTGTTTCTGCACACATTCTAGTATCCTGAAAAAATTATGGCATTGTCAGCCTGAGCTCGGGTAAATGCTAATTTAAAAAATTATTTTCTGTGGCCTAAATGTCCAGTTAAATGTTTGAGTTGTGATAGGAGAAAGTAAAAAGGCATCTAAAAATGAGGAGTAAAATGGGCTTTCAGTGCTAGCCCACTGTCTTCTACTGATGAAACTTGAGGCATAATACATGAAGTGAATTGAGGGCAGGGGTTGGGAGGAACTTTAGTTCTGTCCTTACTGACAATAAACTCAACCCAGAGACCCAAATAACTTCTAGGTTGTTATGTGAGTTTATGATACTGTTTTACGGTTGTTTTGGAGTTTTTATTCTTGTTTATTTTTGCTATATCTATCAGTTCATCCTCACTGGCTGAACTGGCTATAGGTAGCAAGGAGTTAGCAGTGGGGTAACTACATGGGTATGTTTTCCCTCTTCCCTTTTCTTCTTTTCCCAATACCTAAATCAGACTGCAGTACTTATATTACCTAGAAATAAACTAACTCAGAATCCCAAATAGATTTGTTTTGCCTATGATGGTAATTGGGAAGTGTTTACCCTGTTTTTGTTTCACCCCCTTAGACTTCTTAATCTCTCATTAATCTTGTTTTCACCTTTCCTATGTCTAAAGGACCACCAGTAGAGGTTGAAGGAGTGAGGGGCTGCCTGTGTGCCTGGCTGCCAGCTGAGGCTAACCCACAGCACCTGCTCATCTGTGAAAAATTCATCAGTACCAAATGCCAGTAGCAATTGGTGGCCATACACTTCCAAATGACCACAGCCACACATTGATGAATTACTACGCGATCTCTCATGCCATCATATCAGAATCCCTGGGCTAACCGGAACTGAAGATCTTCAGTAGATAAGCTTCATTCATAAATTCCACAGCGACTGATCATTTTCCTGCTTGCATCTGTTATCTCCTGACTATCAGCTTGAGCCAAATCAAGTTCTTCATGAAACCATTTGTCAGACTCCTGGTCCTTTTACTCTCTGTCTGTAACTTCAGCTCTTCAGGCTACCTAGTTTCTCTTTTATTACTGTTAATAGCTGTCAGCTGGTTTTCTTTCCTCTTTAAACAGGTCATGCTTTAGCTGTGTTACCTCTCAACTGAAGGGCACATATGAGAACATATAGCAGTTGTCCTTCTTCCACTATCAGTGAAAAGCCATGACTTTTGCACAAAACTATCAGAATTGAAGACAACAAAATCATTCTGATTAAGATTTCTTATTGTCTTAGCAGTTATATTAGACATGAAAACCTGGCTTGGCTTTCAGAAAATCTCACATGCTTAAGATCTGTATGATATTTGCCTTACAGTTTTGGATTCCTTTAACAAATCAGTAGTGTAACTAGAAAAAAAACTTTTTTTTTTTTTTTTTGATTTTTCTTTTTTTGTTTTTCTGCTTCTGAAAGTAAAGGTATGTAGTTATTGCATTGTGCTCCTTTTGGAGTATGCCTGTGGGTGACACAATTCCTGGAAGATCTTCTGCAAGCAGTATAAATAAACCAATGTGAACAAAGTTCCAGTTAGATTCAGGCCAAGGTTCCAAAAGAATTCTGAGCTATTTCCTTCTCTTACTTTCTTTTCACCACTCCAGGAAGACACGACCCTAAAACTCTGAAACAAAATCTAATATGATTTAGGCACAGTTCTTGGTCTCTCACAGGGAGAAATGAAAATGGAGAGATGTCTGATTAGAGCAGTGCATTGGAATTAGATATTTTGCAATGGCTGTTCAGTAAAAAATTACAGTAGTCTTCCTTTGCTTGAGTTTACGGCATTCCCACTGATAATGCAGTTCCACCTAATAAGAAACTACATCAAGATGGGCCATCTAGTTAGCTGTTTTTGTTCAATCATATTGTGGAAATTGTATAAAATTATTTTTCTTCAATTTACTCACATTCCGCTCTCTCTCTTTTTTTTTTTTTTTTTTTTTTTTTTTTTTAATAGAAAGCATCACAGCAGATAGAATATGCTTTTGAAAAGATTATTCTGGAAGTATTGAAATTGCTCTATGCTGCCATTTTATTCAATTTTAAACGTTAGGTTTAAAAAGTTTCACAGTACAAGATGTAATTACATCTGAAGATGTCTTCTGTCCCAAAGAATGTCCATTTCCTGAACAATATATTCTATTCAAAATCAATCTCTTGAATCACCATAAATAGCTCTTATACTCTGTTCATCTATTATCAATCAATACTGAATTAATCAAGTTTGAAACTTTTCAAGGAATGATATTAGGAATATTTTCCTGAAATCTTTGAGAATCACAGTTTCATTCAGCATTCTTGAGATAGAATCAGTTGCTCGGAAAGTTTCTTCTCCCTTTTTTTTTTTTTTTTTCATTGTATAAGGCTCAAGAATTCAGTGTGAGTGGAGATGTCATCCCTCATACAAGCATAAAATAGCTGTATCTTTTGCTGTTTTGCTGGTGGATTTACCTTTAAGACCTTTGTGATGCCTGTGAATCTTGATAATGATGACCTGAGAGACATTATTAGTAGATTCCAGATCATGAATTTTACAAAGCTATCAAGTACATGCCTTGCTGTATAGCTTCAGGATTTGAGAGAAGAGGAGTGAGCTGAATGATGTGACTGAGGATAGCTTGTTAAAAGATCTTCAAATTCTCTAAAACGTGTAAAAAAAATCATTACACGTGAGGATGTTGAAGGAAGTTTTAATTTCTCATGAATTTTCTTTACACAGTATAGGAGGCAACAATCACACAGCCTAGAAAAAAAGGAGAAAAATGTATTTTTAAATAACTTGTAACAGTGCTTGAAGCCTTTGATGAATTTAATACAGCTGGGAATTTGCTTCATTGCAGATTCTGTAGATTCCTTTATCCAGCTTATTTGTTGATTGATAGTCATGTTAATGAAAAGTTTTCTTGCTCATGTATGATTGATAGTGAGCTATCAGAAATAAAACAATATTTTTTTGGAGACAGCAAGGAAGAATCATCTTTGTCTCCTTGCCACTGATTTTGTGGCATTTCCCATTTAGAAGGACGGAAATTTACTTCCAAAATTTGAAAGCACACCAGAAGGAACACACAGGCACAGCTTCTGTTTCCCTGGATAATTCATAAGAAATTAGAACAAAGACCGGAGAAGTAAGACAGAGAAAGCTCAAGCTGCTAAGCGTTGAATACTAAGCATTAAAATGTTGTGCGTAACAGTGCCCAGTGCTTGTGTTTTATCAGGTGATGTGATGATTTGTCAGCCTGAATCAGCAGTGGCTGAAAAATTAGTACCACCTGTGACTCTAATGCCATGTTCAGCTACAGAATGGGCAAAGAAAAAAAGGAGAAGCTAATATTCTTATCAAGACTGAGGTGCTTTAGGATCTATGTGTTCACTGCAGCATTCACCAAAGTGATCCCAGTGACGCTTCCAAATGTTGCTATACTTTGCTATTCTTTCCCACTGTGTCAGTTTTATGGATAGAAGACTGTCAGTGCACTTAGCAACTTTAATGACCATTAAAGGCAAGAAAGAATGGGGGAGGGGGAAGGGAGAAAAAATAATCCTTAAGATTCAATACATTTCTTATGTTTTCTTGGTTAATTTATTTCCTACGTGAATGAGATTTTTAATGAAAATTAGCAGGATATATATTTTTTTCTCTTTGCTAGAATTGTTTTCTCTAATTGGATAATTTGGGGTGCCTGTTTTGAATTTCATGTGAAAAGCCATAGAACAAAGCATTTATCAGGCAGCTAGATTAAATATGATTTGAGTTACGGTGCTTTAATCTGTTCTGAATAAATCTTAAAGGGTATGATTGTGAAATTCAGTTAAAAGAAAGATTTATCTGGTTTGGATAAGGTGCTTCCATCTCTGTTGAACCACACAACTCATGTGAATTGAGTGATTCCATATTGGGAAACTGCTCTGGGAAACAGAAACACATAGGTCTTAAACATGAAGTGTCACACAGTTGACTTGAAAAGAAAGTGAGGATATTGGCATTCATTTTTTTGTTTTACACCTAAGTGGTCTCAGACATCAGCTATCATCTTTATGTTCCTGTGTCTCCACAAACACAGTGGGGAATCAAATGTGCATTTGTACACATGTATTAATAAATGCACTGAAATCTCTGCCTGTGGTTCTGTCCATGTTTGTCCACCACTTGACATGCTCATTTAGTTCAGAGTAAAAACGAATACTGCATGGATGTAGGGTAAGATAATCCTTTCCATCCATATGAAAGACTATACTGCTGATGAAATCAAAGAACTCAAAGGGCCCTAAATTATTCCTTCTTTCTTCTTTCATCTTTATAAACTTCTTCCCCCCCGCATCCCATCCCTCCCCCCCTTTATTTTTTTTTTTCGCCATGGATGTAATCTGAGACAGAAATGAATTATTTCCATTGTGAAACTTACATACTCCATTCACTTTCAAAGTCAGTGACTGGTTTCGTCTCATCTGGGAATGGTCAACTGGTATTTCAGATAAGTCTTTCCTCTTTTTTACTCCAGTCCACTCTGTCTTGATAGTCGTGCATTTGTTACTTATAGGTATAGTAAGTAATGAATAAACAGATGTGATAAATATGTTGTGATTTTGCACTATAAACAAGAAATGAGAAAAATGTAGAGTGGGTAAGTCCACCCATGAGTTTGGGAAGAAAACTTTGGATTTCATTTGTAAGGGAAAAAAATATCCAGACAAAAACAAGTTTTATGGAAGTGGTATGTATGTAGATAACAGAATTTATGCAAAGAAAGTTTCAGAAATGCATAATTAATAGTTCCTTCTGACTTTTCAGCCCTCTACCCTCATGCAGAAAAGATCTGGATATTTCTTATTTATAGACTTTAAAGAAGAATATAAATCTCCAAAACACAGAGCTGTGAAAGAAGGGGGTGGAAAAACAGTCCCAAAATTGTATTCATGAGCACAAAAAAAAGGTAAAAATGAATTTGTAATTTACTGCAGCTCAGAGGCAATAGCAATAACTAATACACTGGAAATTTACCCATTTTATGCATCTATTTTGCTTGCTTTAGTACTGTGCTGTTCATAAAAAGAGCATTTATTTCAGCAACTGTCATGTCACTTGGCATTTATGTGATCTCTGAGCTGTGTGTGAAAATGCACTTTTTTTTCCAGTTCCAATTTTTATTGAAAAGTTATTTATTTTACAAATTGGTATCAAGGTGATTTGTTCTCCTGTCTAACTAGTTTTACTGTTCTTTTTTTATTATGCTTATTCATATCACTTGGGAATTAGAATCATAAATCATTTGATTTTGTTTTTCACATCCTCGTTCCTATTGTTATACTTGCATTTCATCCTCTGTGCACTGTTATCTTAATACCACTTTGCTATTAACTGGGAAATTAAAAAACATACTTTTCTGTTGTTATACATTTTCTTACCCTTGCACCACACGTAAGAGGTGCTTTGGTTTTTCCACTATGTTATGCATTCAGCAGTGCCTTTTGATGATTTAATCTGCTTTTTGCAGGCTTTATTATCTCTTGCCTATGTATTGTAGACCTCTACCTGGGAATCAGATATGCTCTGTGCACTGCTCATTGGTACAGTCAATGGGGACATCATCTGTCTTGCACAACTTCCAGCATCAGGTGTGGGAGGAGGGACATCAGATGCATAAAAGAAGTTTAGAGGGGAAGTGCAAGAGTGTCACTTTCTGATTAAGCTCGGCATTAAACAGAAACATGGCAAAGCTGAAGGTGGTTTTGCAGGTGCCTTGTGGAAAATCTGAGAGGTAGAATTTGCAGTAAATATAATTTGGCTGCAGTGTCCCACTGCTCAGTAGATCAACCACAATTTACCAGCAAGCTGCATTTTGTCTTTTCCTTTCAAAAATGTTTGGGAGGAGCTAGTTGAAAAGATGTAGGGAAATATGTTATTCAGTACATTCTTATAAAACAGATATTCTCTAGGACTTTACCTACTTTGACTAAATTCCAAGGAAAACAAAGCAAACATCTGTAAGCAAACAGCATAGTCTTGGGCCAGTTCTCTTATTTCATTTATCAGCTTGCAAGGTAGTGGGATGCTTGCCTTGGTCACCCCCATGATCCTGGTCTGACACATTGAAAGTGCTTATGAATTTGCAGCCTGTTGTCACTAGTTCCATTATTCTTTCCTTGATTAGCACAGGACAGCTGCTGAATTTCATTGACTGTACAAGCTATGGAGAATAAGATAAAGTGTTAAGTTTCTCCAGAGTTTGTATCAAAAGTTGTTAAAATTCTTGTATCAAGTTTTGGCGAGTGTGGCACCAAACCTTTGAGGCTGAAAAGTGCTGTGAGTGAAATTACTGCTTCACCTGCAGCAACATTCCTTTAGAGAGCTCTCCTGCTTTTCATCCCCTTGTAGTATTGAAATTGTGAGAACGACAACTGAAGATTCTTAGGGATGGCATAAATCCATCTGCTGAGGAATTTATTCTCTGTTTTGTTCTGGAGTTGTAGCACTTTTGCCTAAAGTCTTTGGTGTCTGTTTCGGCAATTGCAGAGATCTGCTATGGTGCCATATACCTCCTTTGAAATATCACATTTCTGGAGGTTCTCCAGGAACCACGTAGGGGGAACTAAGACTGTTAGGTAATCTCCTGGGAGGCTCACTGTAGTTTCCAGGAGGCATTTTGTTCTTACTTCCATCTCCAAACATGCCCAAGAGGAACTGGAATTAACTGAACTAGATAGTTAAAAATCAGAAAAAGGAGACAAAACTTGCATTTCTAACACCATATATTAATTCATTAAACAAACCTTTAGGTCTAATTGTTTATCTGCTCTCTTATAGCTCTTGGCACTAATATTTTTGTTTCTTTAAGAAGACTGGCATAAAATGGCAGCTGTACATTTCTGATCTCAAGCTTAAACTGTTACAGGGCTGTGTTACTCCTTCTTGGTTTAAGATGGATCACAGAATAAGTGTCTGCTCAACAGCTATTGACAGGAAAATCTCATCTGTTACCTTGGCAGTTTCAGTATATTTAGTAGCAGAGAACCCAAATGTGAGTATACGTTGTGCTTGTTTATGGCTAACACGTTACACAGGGCTGCGCAATCCTGTAAAATATTCAAGGTTTCTCCCTTGCTTGAGATAATTTAGTTGCAGTGTCTTTACTGGGCTCCATGCTTTGTCTTGACACTTTGTAGAATTTATAGGGAAAGGGTAATGGTGGAATGCAATCTAATTTTGTGAAAATGACTTGGAATTAATATCTGCTGAGCATCATCTGTGAGACAAAGAATGGTGGCTGCCTCAGTGAGGAGAGCCTACGTGTGCCACAGGTAGTTTTACAACTGCACTCCTGTTCCCATGGCAAAGCTTTTTTTGCATTCATTTGCAGTACTGTGTCAGATGTCTACAAACCAAACACCAATTGCATTACGATTTTTTTTCTTTTTTTTTTTTTTTTTTTTTTTTTTTTTTTTTTTTACTGTATGGGCAGCCTGGCCCATAAAACAATAACCAGAGAGATGTAGCAAATTCTCTGAGAGATCTACTTATTTAAGAAGCATTCATAAATGCTGTGTTTCTATTTACATGCTGCAGACCTCCTAAAAGAGAACCCGAGCATCGGGTATGATCCCCAGATAATCAGTGACTTTTGGTGGAGAAGTAATACCATTTCATTGCACCTGCTTTCAGATATAACATTGAAACAATGCTGCCAATTAATATTTTTCCCTTGCCTCAGAATCTAGATTAACAAAAAAGGAGTTTGCTGACAAAAATGCGAAAACACAGTCTTTTCTATGTCTAACATTTCTTTATTAAGCCTCGTACTCTGCATTCAGCAGCAGCTAATGCCTCATGCTTCAGAGGAAATTTAAACCCCACAATTTGTGCAAAGCAATAAAATAGGAGAAGTATTCCTTGCAGAGACTGCAGCCATCGGCTTATTCCCTGAAGCATGAGATTTGATTATATGTTTGTTTCTTGGGGAGAAGAGCTGTGAGTATTTAAGCTTTTCAGGCTGGAGATCATGCATTAGATTAACCTGGAGGAATCCAAGGCCTGTGTAGAACAGATTGTGGAATTCCCTTGGCAGAAATGAGCAAAGCAGCCATTACTAACATGCTGTCATATTGCTAACTGGAGCCGAATGACAAATTCATAGGAAATTATGCTTCTATTTCTGCTCTTGAGCTATCAGTGAGAAGCTTGAGATTTCTTCTGGATGTAAGTAGCAACCTTATTTCCCACATAGTTTCTAAGTTTGTGTTATATTTGCAAACAGTGTAATCTAGTATGAGCAATAGCTGGGACTGAACAGCTGGGCTGCGAAGCATTATCAACATCTTCACCTGTGGGCTTCGTGGACAGGCTAGAAAGCAACTGTTTTGGCTCTGTTCTTTCTTCTTTATCTAGCTCTTATTCATCTTTCTTCTTTCTCTACTAAGCAGTACAAAGAAGTGTCATTGGGTCCAAGCTTTGAAAAGAAAATTCATCTAGAGAAGACAGATAGAAAAAAGAAAAAAATAGTGATTTGAAGAGTTATTCTGTGGCTTGGTGGTAACCTCACAAAGGCGCAAGTTGCTACAAGGAGATTCCAATTCGCACTATAGATGCATTCATATATTTCCAGGCTCAGATATGGGAAGAACAGAGAGGCTTTTTGAAGCTGCTACATCTACCACATTTCTTTCTAGGGCTGTGGCACTAATGGGCTGCTGAACAGGGAATTTTTTTCAGTCACCCTGCACTATCAAGCTGGCCTCATTTATAGACTATCAGTAGACCCTGCTGACTCACAATCTGCTACCTCTAGTCACCTATCAAATCTCCAGTGAGATTTCCACAGAGAAGTCGTTGAAAAAGAATCTTAATGCATAATGACAGCATTATCTTTTTCAGTTCCCTCTTCAGTGCTTCAAAGGTCCAAAAATCAAAGTCCACCTTAAAACCTTACGAATGGCAAAAGCTTCTTTTTTCCCCTCTCCTATTTTGGAAAGAAAGCACACTTTGCCTTCCTGTAGTTCCTTGTCCCGAGAAAGATGGAAAGTATTGTAATATTTTCTTCAATAGTGGTAGAAGGTCTTTAAGCTGGAACTAGATGGGAGGTTGGAACTATCTGATCTTTGAGATTCCTTCTAACCCAAGCCATTCTATGATTCTAGGTTCCAGTGGGAACTGGAATGTTTCCTGGTATCTCCCAGGACCAGAGTTCATGACAATACTTACATTGCTACCTCTATTTTTTACAACAACTTTGTGATTGAACAATAAACAACTGGCAGCATGACACATGAAATAGTCCAGCGGAGGGCCACAAAGATGGTGAAGGGCCTGGAGCATCTCTCCTATGAGGAAAGGCTGAGTGAACTGGGTCTGTTCAGCATTGAGAAGAGAAGACTGAGAGGGGACCTGATCCAGGTCTATAAGTATCTAAGGTGTGGGGGGCAGAATGGCGAGGTCAGACTGTTTTCAGTGGTGAAGGGTGACAGGACAAGGGGAAACGGCCAGAAACTGCAGCATAGGAAGTTCCTCATGAATGTGCGTAAGAACTTCTTTACAGTGAGGTGACGGAGCACTGGAACAGGCTGCCCAGGGAGGTGGTGGAGTCTCCTTCTCTGGAGATGTTCAAGACCTGCCTGGATGCCTACCTGTGCGACCTGCTGTAGGGAACCTGCTTTGGCAGGGGGGTTGGACTCGATGATCTCTGGAGGTCTCTTCCAACCCCTACAATTCTGTGATTCTATGACTTGCATGTGAGGCAAGTCTCAGAGCTCTGCTTGCACACAATAGTCCTGTTGTCTTGTGGATGTGGTTTAGACTCCATTTTGATCTACCAGAACATTCAGACTGCAAATCCCATCCTTTCTTCAGCTTGGAAGGAGGTTCTATGCTCCAAATGCTATCTTCACCCACCACCAGAAGCCCAATCTTTTTCTCTTAGATGCACAGGAAAGACGGTGGGCTGCATGGGGTTCAGGTACTGGAATAAGACTGAGGGACATTTAATTCTAGGAATGTGTTCTTGCACCCCTGCTTACTGCAGTGATAGATGGATCTGGCTAGTTGTCTGGGCTTGCTGATTCATTTGCACTTCACATTTCTCTCGTGGACATTGGATTGTTGGTGGAATCTGTCAGTGTCATCTGGCCTACTCACCTCACTTTATTCAGGTACCGTGTCCTTACTAGAGAGGTCATATCCTCCTAGAATATCCCTTTGGATTTTACTCCTTGTAGTATGAACCCATAGTAGCCCTGAACAACTGAGAAAGAAACCTGACTTTCAGTCTGTCTTGCAAAATGAAATATTTCTGATAACAGAGGTATTGGACATTAAGAGAGAAAACAATAAGTGAAAATGTATGATTTCTAAATTATGAGACTTCTTGTCTTTCATTCTGGCATCACGTGAAAGATCATCAGCAGGCTGTTTGTGTTCTCCCAAACACTGAAGGAGCTAATATAGGAAGTGATTTAGACCAGAGTTCACATACCAAATGATGCAATTATATTGAGTTAATGAAAAAACTATTCAGCATGAAGTAACTTTTTGCTCTCTGCAATAATGAAATTTAATATCTAAGATATTCATAAAAACTTGAATTGAGGCAAAATTCCAATCTGTTCATAGGTGGTTATTCCTGCTTTCTAAAAGCATGCCTTCTTCTCTTAAAGGATTCTGTATTCTGATGCTAAGTATGAAACTATATAAAATTGTCAAATGCAGAATGATCCCTTCAGGTCCATTTTCAGTCATTTGAGTTCCTGGTGAAAATTCTTTTCTGTATTGTTTGCTTTCTTCGTGTCAGAAATCTCACCCCCCACATTTCTGTTCTTTCAGGAGAAAAGAGTAATTGCAGTATAATCATTTTGATGTTAACATAAAACATAATTCTGTCTGAACATAGCCTGCCATCCCACTAGAGTCCTGGAGTCCAGATGTGATAGAAGGCTGAATACAAAAGGACAGAGTAGCTTTAGTGGGGATGACGTTGTTTTTGCTGCTGCTCTGAAGTTGTTAAAATTACTTAATCTAAAATGTTTTAAGGGGCTCTTAGTACTTATATTAGTAGCACTGTTATCAAATGTTTTTGGATCATCAGCATAGTTGAGTTCAATTTCCAAATGCTGAAGTTTTGTGTTTTCTTGGAGTCAGGGTGGGAGATCAATGCTGGTTTTCTACCAGCTTGTTGTAGGAATATTGCTAGCAAATTTGTGGTATAAAATTGTAAAAAATTGAATGATATTGCCCTGTTCAGACAGACCTCCTTAACTTTATTTATATTTTTTAACTACTATCTCTTTAAAAAAAAAAAAAAAATGTTTCCTATTGAACATCTAAAATTTTACTTCTTCTTCTGCTTGTTCTTTGCTAGAGCTGTTCCCTTTTTATTCACACTGTGATCTGCCCCAAATCCAAACCAACAAATAAAGTCAGCAGTTTAATAGAAGTTATGTTGATGGAATTTCTATAAGAAGTGTCCTTGGAATTCAGGTATGTCTTTCGTGTGACATTTTTTAGTCCCGAATTCCCTGAAATTATAGAGAACAGATGTATTGTTCAATCTGAAAGGAAAAAGAATCATTACAGTGCCTTGATTCCTCTTTAGATAGAGGGCTTTACAGTTTGTGTTTCGTAATGCTGTTTGTTATGACAACATTGGCATTGCCATGGCTTATTCTTTCCCTGGTTTCTCTGTTATAAAGCATTTACTACAAAATGCATAACAAAAAATATAGAGCATTAAAATAGAGAAGAACAGACTATCCTCACAGACTCTCTATACCACTGGGAGATAATTCCTAATATATAATGTGTTGTTATTTTCATGATGCTTTGGAACATCGTGCAGATACAAAGTAATGCTGAGCTTCCCAGTCAGTTTATCCCTTAGTAGCACAATACATTGAGGATTTTCATACATTAGTTTCTTCAGTGATTAAAATAACATATGAGATAAGGGATTTCTCCTCACAGGAAAACATTTCAATTTACATGAAAGTAGAGAGAGATCTGAGAGGACTGAAATCATTCATTTTGACTACATTTACACTAGTAGTTTAGAGTTTAGCATGGGTGCTTTTCCTGATGTGAATTCCTTAGAATTTGTACTTGATGAACTGTAGACGACAGTTTTGTGCATCTCTGGTGTGAAGAAACAGAATTCTTTCTTTGAGATGCTCTGAATAATCAAAAATTTATGGCATGAAAATTATCAAGCAAAGAAGTAAGTTTTTTGATGCTACAGTTCTTTGCTTAATTTAGCCCTATCAATTCTCAAATCAGTGTTATTGTGCCAACGTAGATGGAGGAGCAGGACAGATGGTAGGAAGATCTTAAGCTAGTATGGCCATCAAACCCTTCATCTTGCAAAACCACAGCTTCACAGTACTCGTTACTCTCCTCAATTTGCTGTGTATCCTGGCATAACTGCTAAGTATTAGGTATGGAGGAGGCTTGTTACTATCAAAGCTGATTTCTGTAGAGCCCTTTCCCTCCAAGGTGCCTGTTATTCTTCCTGCCTTATTGTACTTTAGCACAGAAACACAAATCCTCAAAAGCTCACTTCAGTTTGTCAAATGATAATTTTGGAGCTGTGAAGAGGCAGAACCCAACAAGCATTTTTAAAAGATGTTCTATTAATGAATTGTTGCCTCTGACCTCAGCAGCTAGTCACTAATCTGGGCCTTGCTAGCTTGTTCTTCTCAGGAAGAGAAAGTGATAATATAAGCTGGGAATTTTTCCTGCTGTCAATTACCCACACAAAGCATACACAAGAGGCCTGGCTTCCCCGAGGCTGTAGGTGTCATCCCTGCTTACAGTTTTCAAGCCTATTTCCAGCTATCTTCCTCCATAAAGAATCCTAATTGCTTCTTCCATTTAGGCTGAATGAAGGGTGCTGAACTTGCTTCAGAGCTCTAAACAGGTGTGTGATTGCCTGCAGATGAGCTCTGAAGGCAGCCATTAACACCCTTCCATGCAGAACCCCACAAAGGCATGGCCAAGCTGGGCAGGAAGATGTTCTGCCTGGAGAAGAGCAGCTGCCTCACCCTGAGGCTTTGTACATATGCTCAGCTGCTGCTGTTTACAGAACTGACATAGTTTCTCCTGGTAGGGGGAAAAACAATCAGACATAATCATATTTGTTATGATTTAAGTCTTGCTATAACCTGCATTTTCTTTGGAAAGGCAAAAAGATCTATTAAATACACCCTATATAAATATTTATTTTCAAGGCTTCTTTTATTTTTATATGGGGAGTCTGTAGCAAAAAAAAACCAAAAAAAAAAAAACAAACCACCATACGCTAAAAGCAGGTTGCATTTAAATCTGTATTGATGTCTCTGACTACAGTCATATCAAGACTGGCCATTTACTTTCTTGGCTTTCGTTGGAGAACAGTTAAAGTTAGTTTTCATAATTTCCATATTTGACTTGATGAGCCTTCAGAGGAAGTTCAATTGCTATGAACATTCACAAAATCATAGAATTGTTTGAGGTGGAAGGGACCTTTGAAGGTCACATAGTTCAACCCTACTGCAATGAACAGGGACACCTACAGCCAGATCAGGTTGCTCAGACCTCTACCCCCAACCTGACCTTGACTGTCTCCAGGCATGAGGCATCTACCACCTCTCTGAGCAACGTGTTCCAGTGCTTTACCACCCTTATTGTAAAATAGTTCTTTCTTATATCCAACCTAAATCTCCCCTTTTCGTCTGAAACAGTTTCCTCTTGCTCTATCTATCCAACCTTGCTAAAAAGTCAGAAAATAGGTAATAATATAATAGAAGATGGATAATACTGTATTTTTTCCAAACAATGCATCTTTAAAATAAACATTATTCTTACCAGTGACTGTAGCAGAAATGCTAAGTCACAGCTTGAACCAGTGATTGAGCAGCTGGTGGGAAGGCAGGGCAAACCCAGAGGAACTCAAGTGTATACACTGCACCTGAATGACTGGAAGGAGTGCAGTCAGGATCCACCCCTTCCCAGACTTCATTTAAGAGTTGCCAGTGGAGGTTAGGTTGTTTTGCTGGAGTTCCCTCTGTACTTCAGGCCTTCTGAGGGTAAGCAGCTTCTTTCCTTTGTTTCCATGTCTATGGCTGTTGCATTTGAGCAGATCCTTAATTGTTACAGCCTGGGACCTTACTGCTCTGTGTCAATGCTGCACTTTCCATCATGTTGCAGTGCCCTTTATGTCTTCAACTGATACTTGTCAGCACTGATGTGTTTTTAAAAATAGCCATTTATGAACCAGATACTTATTCATCTTGAATGATGTCTTACAGGTCAAATTTAGGAATGTAATTTTTTTCAGGAAAGCATATGGCATATATTCACTTCCTACTGACTTAGGGGATTTTGCTGCACGTTGCTAAGGATATGATTAAGAAATTCGTGAATGGGCATGTATTCTGAATCACTCTTATATGATATATGGCTTTGGAGTTTGTGTAAAACAAACAAACACAAAACTGTGTCATATAAATATCAAATTATTAGCTGCATTGATCCTCATGCTGCTTTGTAAATATTTTTTGAGATATCATGGTGACAAGGATTATAGGAAGAGCTTACAAAAACAACATCTCATCACATTCTAAGGAAATAAGTAAAAAGCTGTCTTGGTCCTCTTCTGCACCTGTGTTAAATAGTGCCTTTTAAGTATCAACAAACTGCTGAAATCATCTACTGTGGAATCAGAAGTTGCAAATTTGTCTTGATTTGTGTTGACTACTATCTCTCCTTTCAAAAAGTCTAGTTTCAGTCTCCAGACAGATAATCTTAACCCTTCCTAGTTCTTTCTGTGGAATACTTCTACCACTCAGCAACACTGACTCACATACCTCTCCTCAATCTGTCAATACAAATTCCTTTTGTTTCTCTGAGTTTCTAGTCAAGTAACAAAACAGATGTGCCTCTAGTACAATATAGAGTTGATTCTAATCTAGGAGTATTTTGCGGCTATACTGCAGTTACCTCAAACTTCTAGAGAAAACTTTAGGCTTTGATTAAGCAGGAAGATTATGTTTTTTCCTCAAGAAATATATATTACAGAAATATTTTTCTTAATGCACATTGAAATATTACATATTTCCTAAAACAGACCACCCACAAAATGAGGGGATGGATTAACACCTATATGAATCATATGCAACAATAGAACAGAACTTAATTTTGTCCCAGTAAACATTATAGTCATCACCTTCCTTTACAGCAATGAGCTGCTAAGTCTGTGAGGCCTAGCTCCAGAAACCCCATCAGAATATCAGCTATAAAGATGACGATTTCTGGGACTCAAGCTATTTATCACTCACTGTAACTGGCTTGGCAATATCCTGCTCTTTCTACTTCCTAAACACAGGATCAAGTTCAAAGCTGCGTGAAGTGAGAGACAAGGAGAAATTGTATGGGAGTTAAATAGCACAGTTGTGAATCAAACCCTAGAAAACCAGAGTAAAGAACAGTTTTAAGTTATTACTGTACTACAATCACCTGGCACTTTTTCCCCTGTTTACTATAGAGCGATATAACTGTAAAGCCAAAGTATTAAATGTAGGCATACACATGAGATTAAGGACACCTGATTGGATCTGCATGATGTATAGAAGATATATGAGATACTGATAAACTCAATTTAGCTACCTGCATGCTAAAACTAGTCCTTTATTTTTTTTTTATGTCTTGATTTATTCAGGAGTTTAGAAATTGCGGGTTTTCTTTTGATAAACAGTGCATTAATAGTTTCTGCTTAAGCATTCCAAATCGGCTCTAGTCCTGGGCTCTGTCCATACCAATTCCTTATTACACCTGTCTGTTTTAAACCTTGTGATCAAAGGTTGAAACAAATCCTATTGGTGTGAGAGATCTTACCCATTAAAGAAGAGAAAGCTGAGTAACATGAGAACTGCAGGACCCTTACAGACTGAATTTCCAGGACCTAAATTTCTAGACTGAAGGAGAATTAACACGTTGTTAGTTTATGACATCATTGACAAGTGGAGTCGCTGTGTCTGGAGGCGTTCAACAAATGTGTGAATGTGGCACTGATGGACATGGTTTAGTAAGCATGGTGGGGTTGGGTTTATAGTCGAACTAGAGGATCTCAAAGGCCTTTTCCAGACTTAATGATTCAATGAAATGGTAAAATGTGTCAAACACTACAATCACAAGAATTTTGCCAGTTTGTACTGCTGAGTTGAGGTGTTCAGTTTAAAGCTATTCCCCCTTATCCTATCACTATCTACCCATGTGAAAAGTTCATTTCCTTCATGATTATAAACTGCTTTTAAATATTGCAAGTCCACAGTGAGGTCTCCCTGCAGCCTTCTCTTTTCCAGGCTGAACAAGCCTAGTTCCCTCAGCCTGTCCTCACAGGAAAGGTGCTACAGCCTCTAGATCGTCTTCATGGCCCTTCTCTGGACCTGCTCCAAAGGTTCTACATTCTAAGGATTTACAAGTACGGAGTAGGGGAAGATATTCAGAAGATGGCACTGCATGAAATTATCAGGCAGTAGGTTTACAAGAGACAAGCAGAAAGAGTGTTTTTTCTGTGCAAAACATCATTAGGCAAATGAATGCAAAGATTTGGGTAATGAAAATTTACATGAGAAAATAATGAAACATTGAGAAAGAAAAATCCGTCAAGGTGCATTAAAAACAAATTTCTAGACTGCATCCGCATTCAGTCTTTGGTTCAGGGAGGAAATTATACCCTGTTGGACAGTGGGATGACATATCAGGGAATTTCTGCCTTTCAATAAATCCATGTCTCTGACAGTAAATGGCATGTATGGCATGTATGATCCCTTTTTTTTTTTTTTTTTTTTTTGCCTTAAAACAATTTTTTAGGGGGCAGTGAATAATTTTTGCCTAGTCAAGTTGTAAAACAGGAATATATTCTGTCTGGACAAAAGATTAGGCATATCTTAAGAAATCACTTTCATGGCATTATGAATAATTGTGATATTCCTATCTCTAACAATTACTGATAATGAACATCTATTAAAAGTGCCTTTCAAGTTATGATCCAGTTTGTATAAATTTTTATGGGAAGTTCTATCTGTCTTCAGGTCAAGGTCTTCCTTAATGATTGACATTTACTGTGTGGACTCTTCATCAATGTCATTTTTCCTTCTGGTCACTGCCAGCTCAGTTTAATCTCTCACAAAAAGAATTTGTCATTTTAGATGACAAATTTAGATGGTAGTAGGATGTGAAATCTAGGCAAATGTATCTCATGGCATTTCTTTTGTTCTTTCACCTTCTACTATTTTAATGAATCCCTAATGTCTATTTTACCTTTTAAAAGAAGTCTTCCTCTATTACAAGTGACCTTGTAACACTGATTTCTCTGTCACAAGGGTTACTCAGCTGGGCATTCTAGTTGGTGAGAGGTATGTTTTTGGTTTTTTTTCTTTTCAGTTTTTTTCATATGGTACAAAATTACAAGAGATTCCAAAGAGGATGATGAGAACTGCAATATTATTACATGTGGTTGTTCTTCTGTCTTAGTTACAAAACAGACTATTCAATTCCAGTTATTTAGGTGTGTAGAGTATTTGTAGTAGACTTGGCACATACCTGGCTCAGGTTCTTTCATAGTTTTAGGAAATTAAACCTAAATTTCATGCTCTAATTTCTGATATACAGACCTTTGGTCCATAAATAAATTCATTTGCTACTCTCTTGAGTGGAAAATAATTAAAATTGTGAATACCAAATAGCTAAATATAGATCAAAATAATTTAAAGGTGAATTGAAATATACTCAGAACAATGTGTTGAACAATCTGTGGTAATTAACATATTTGAGGAAGAATGTGTTAACAAATCCCTTACAGAATAGAGAAGTCCCTCACATGCAGCCATTCAGCTATTCCCTGAGGATAGGTTTTGTAGCTCTGCGTTAATACACACCTTATTGTATTCTGTCTAAAGCATTTTTGATTCTGCTCACATTCAGGGTGATTATTTTAACCATCAATCCTGAACATGAGAGGTATGTAAGTTATAAACAAAAGCGTATTAGTACAGAGAAGATGTGCAGGAAAATCTACCTGGGGAGATATGGAGAAGACGATGTAATTACTATTATAGATGATGGGAGGTGGCTGTATCTGGCACCTTAATGGGACTGGAAAAACAAATTATACAGCTACTCAGTCTTGGTAAATATAAAAATTAACAGTCCCATGGGGGGAAAAAATCTGCAACCTTGCAGTAATCCTGTATGTGAAGCTGCAAGATTTGGGTTTCTTCAGAAACAGCTGGAAAATAATAAGCATGGAACAAATTAGAGCCTAAAATTTGAGCACTGCAACACACAGAAAGGAGTGGGTCTGTCTTGGACATGCTGACTACTAAGACTATCAGTAAGTATCTTGCCAGTTTTGCAAACATACCTCACTTCTTTGCAGGGAAGCTCTTAAATTACTGGTAGGCCTAGTCTACTATTATACTGAATATAAAAATTAAACACTAATAGAAGTTTCTGCTGAGGCAACAGGCTTTAAACAGTGGTATCACAGCTACCTCTTCTTGACTAACTGCCTTGAGGCTGGAAGCCCCTGAGAGAAGGGTGGGATGAGATGATAACACCATTACCCAGTGCTAAATCATGCTGATCCCAAGTGTTCTCAGTTGCATCATCTGAACTTCATACCATGATAACTGGGTTTTGCATTTCTAGCATGAAAAACTAGATTTGTAAACTTTGCAATACCTCAGACTAGCTTGAGCATAGACTGGGAAGAAGCTGTCTGTTCCTAGGAGAGAAGAAAGAAGGCTCTGTGGGAGATGGCCAGGCAGGATCTGTGAATATGTATTTTGCAAAGATGTTTCACTGTGGTGCAGTCCAGGGTGAGAATCTGAAGGACTGTTTGGTGTCTCTGTCACAGCCTTTCTCCTAACAGTTTGAGTACCTCTTTGCTCATGTATGTTCTTTTATGCATCTTATTTTAACTGTCATATAAGCTTAGTAACTTAGTTTGGTGCTCTGGATTTCATAATGTAGTAGTGACAGCAAAAGCTCAGACTTGAAATATGTCTTTGTATAGATCTAGGCTTTGATCAGAGTGACCTAATGGGGAAAATACAGGAAAGTAAATTTACAGAAGTTGTAAGTAGGATCTCATCTACTAGGAAAAGTTGCATGTATCTACTGAGAGTCACCCTGGAAGCTGAAAAATATTAGAAGAGCCTGCTCTGTAACTCAGAGTCTCTTAAATTAAACTGAAACCTTTAGAAAAGTGTGCAGGAGTGCACACATTATGAGCCCCTCCACTGTTATCCTCTTGTTAAAATCTGGTAAACATAGGAATGTCCTTCCATACGTGAATATGGCTTATTTCTCTGCAAATACCTTGACTGTATCTTTTCCATTTAAAATACCTTGTGTATAATTATGTGTTCAAGGTTTCCTATAACTCCGTTGTAAGCTTTTTCCATCCCTTTGTGAGTAAAAGTCACAGTTGAAGGTGAATATTGTGTTTAACAAATGCTGTGTTGCTGAGTGGTGAGAACTGACCTTTGGGAAATGTAGAGAAAAGATTAAAAAAAATAAAAATTAGCTATAATCTGTTGGTTTCCTGGTAAAAGGTGAATTAATAACAGCACAAAACAGAAAATTAGCCTATGAATTCTGCATCATAATTTGCTAATTTTAGTGAATTTAGTGAACATTTATGAAATAAATGAATTAGTCCATTTTGAAGAAGAAAGACAATTGGCATGAAGGTAACTTAACTGGCTGATGGGAAGAAATGTCAGAGACCTGCTTGTAAGGCTACAGACACTTCTGGTGTGCTCTCTGCAATGCAAATTTAGGTCTAAGAATAATACAGCTGACTTTCTGCTCCCTAAAATCTGCTCCCTAAAACTGCACGTGGAAGTATGGAGTATTTGCTCTGATTATCTTGTCAACGAAATGAATATATCTAAAAGAAAATTGAACTGTGAGCAGATCTCAGTGTGGGAAAAAATGAATTGTAAATACATGTAACAGTATGAGACAGAGGAAAATGCAGGCAACGGTCTTCAGAAAGGAATAGTTTCAAACTAAAAGGGGAAATTTATATAAAATGTAGGGAAAAGGTTTTTCATAATAAGGGCAGTGAAGCACTTGGACAGGCTGCCTGAAGGGATGGTGAATGCCCTGTCCCTGGAGATACTCAAGGTCAGGCTGGATGGGACTCTGAGCATCTGATGTAGCTGTAGGTGTCCCTGCTCATTGCAGGAGGGTTGGATCAGATGACCTTTAAAGGTCTCTTCCAACTCAAATGATTCTATATATCTATATGACACTAGATGTACTGAGTCAAGGTGTTAGAATGAATATTTCTGTAGTAAGATCCTAATTCTCAACAGTATTTGTAGTGTGCTTTTCAAGAATAATCACTGCTTGTGTCGTAACCGTTATGATTAGATGGAAATAGCAAAAATTAATTAAAACTTGAGCATAGAAAACACAGCAATGCACCATTTTTATCAATCAAAAGAAATAACTCATCCTCTAGGTAAAGGTATAAGCTGGGATTCAGAAATTGTGTTTTGTAAAAGCCCACACTTAGAAGATATAAAGAAAGCAAAGAGAGCAGCAATAAATAAGATTTTGTTTACTCTAGCCCGCAGCTGTGAGCCACTCCACATGCTATGCACTGTTTACACAGATTTATGGTACCTTTTGTACTATGTGACACGTTTACTCTTTGGTCCCACCTAAAGGTTAACAACTTGGTCACAATCTTCATATTAAATATGGTGCAAACACTAACTTGTTATTCATGGGTCATGAGAGAGACTCAGGGTTGTGTTTTTATTGGCTTTCAAATAGTCTCTAAATTTACACCTGTTAGGTTGTAGGTACCAACTCCGTTTGGCTGAATACTTAATCAAAGAGCAGAGGTCCTGAATAAAAAAAAAAAATCCACATCATTTAAAATATTTTGCTTTCCAGTAAAGATCAAATGGCAAAAATTCTTCTGTTCAAAATACTGTGGAGTCTGAGGAATTTCTCTTGACCTTCCTGCATCTATCTTTATTATCAAAAGGCTAATCACTCAGTGTAGAATCTTATCTTAGTCTTCTGTAATTACTAATGCAGGCTAATATAAGTCATCCTCCAAGCTCACACAATGATCTGGCAATCAAAATACAAGCTGCAAGGAAGAAACAATTACAAAACATATACCTGATTAAAAAATGGTTTATCAGAGTCTACAGTGATATTTCTTCATGACTCTTCATGTTTCTTGCCGTAAGCACAGCCAAAGAAGCCTCTATTGACCAGTCATACTACATGGAACGTACACATGCCAGTGAGTAGGCAGTCAGGAGATAAGATAATGTGATGCAAATCTTCTGCTTCTGTCCATGTGGTGTGCAAATTCCCGAGTCTGTGCTGCAAGTCTTTTGTCTCTGTCACTTTGCCTTTCTTCCAGCTCCCCTAGATCCTTCCTTGTGCTCTGTGTTCTTGATCTCGCAAGCAGCAGCCCACACCAGATGGCTGCTGATTCTTGAAAGAGATGTTCTCAACTGTCTGCCCCTCTGCAGTAATTATCTTCAGTTCTCCTGCCGACTTTGACAAAATGTGCAAAGTTCAGTACATTTGTAATCACCACTTTAAATTATTTAAGAATAAAATTGTGTAGTTCTGAAGTTATTAAGAGCACTTGGCAGAACCCATTGTTTCTTGCTTCATGGAGATCTCACTTTCTGAGGCCAATCATTCTGACAGAGCTCTTTTTACATCTTGACTCTACAATGAACAGAATCAGGCAAGAATTAATACAAGAGGGTAAGAGTTTAATTTCAGACAGTGAGGAGGATTTAGTGTAGCATGAAGAATACAGCTGCTCTGATAAAACCAGAAAGTCTTCATTATCATGACTCCCTAAGAATGTATAAGTGACTTCAGGTTTCTAAGGAGGCATGTAATCTTTTGTTAGATCAGTACATACAAATGACAAAAGAAAAAACAAAGACATAACAACAACAACAAAAAAGTTGTCCAGGGCATACTTTTATAGGCACGAAATACGTGCAGCAGCTTTCATAACAGAATGCATGTTGAGAATTATTACTTGGAGTTTAATTTGATGATTAGAATTTTGCTACCTTAGTAAAGAGAGGAAAAGGGAACTGCTTCTATATCCTGTATAAAACATTGTAAAAAATAAGACCAGAACTTAATAGGGCAGAAGATGACAGTCTTGTCTGCTCCAAAGCTTGTTATTTTTTTTCAACTATATCAATTACTCTAACAGAAGCTCTACATACTAAGCCAATGTAGGAGTTGAAGTACAATGAAGGGTATGAACAAAACAAGCTCACATTTTAACGTGGACGTTTCTCTGTTATGTCACACTGTTTGGAATTGTTGCTGATGATACATCTCACTTCTCATCTCCCAGATCATTTAATTAGATACTGTTTGCAGCCATAGTTTGAGAAGCATTTGAATTTAAGAGGAAAGCACGATAGTTTTTTGGTGAAATATAAAATTGAAAAGCCACTGCAGCTTTATTTAGGAACAGTTGCAACTATAGTCTGCAGTTATGCTCTGGATAGTCCAGCCACAGCTCTTGAGGGTAATTACCTGAGACAACAGAGGTTAACTATGTCAGCCAAGGCAGTAGTTTCAGGATCCTGTTTCAAGGCTAAAATAGACTGCAGAACAGAAGTCGGAATGCAAAACCGCTGTTCATTTTAATCATGACACAGTGTTCGGTCTGGGTGGGAGAGGACTCCTTACCAAGTCTCAGCTGGAAGTAATTATAGTTTCCTGCACATTCAGACAATATATTCCTCCAGGGGGATCTGATCCTCCTTCTACCTCCTGCATGCTTTCTTTTTATATTTCATTTCAGTTGGGAACTCTGTGTTCATCTCTGCAGGCCTTCTCCCTCTGCTGCTTGATTTTTTGCTTACTGAGATAGACTACTCTTGAGCCTGGAGGAGGAGATCTTTGGAAATCAGCTAGCACTCCTGAACCCCTCTTCTCTCCAGGGCTGTGTTATGTGGTGCTCGTCTTAGCGTCCATGAACTTGCTGAACTCTGCTCTCTTGAAATTGAAAGCTGTCATCCATCTCTTTGCCCCTTTCTCTGCTCTTAGAATACTGAACTTTACCATCTCTTGGTCACTTTAGCCAAAGCAACTTCCAGTCTTCATGTTGCTGACCAGTTTTTTTCTTGATTGTGAGCATGAGATTTAGCAGAGCATCTCTGCCTTTAGCTTTTGAATCTCTTGTGTCAGGAAGTTACCTTCAATGTACTCCTGCGTGATATTGGTGTGGCTAAGGCTCCCCACGAGATTTTGGGTCTGTAAGCAGGACATTTACAGTTGTTTGAAGAATCTTATCTGCTTTTTCCTGACCAGTCTGTAGCAGACACTGATGGCAAAAGGATCTAATTTCCAGTGTTGAGGCAGAATTCCATGCAGCCCTGACAATCTGTCATGTGATAGATAACTCACTCTCTTCACCATACTACCCTGTCCTTCCTAAAAAGCCTTTATCCATCCATGGCAGCATGCCAGGTGCAAGCTACCCAGCATGTCTCTGTGATCCCTATGAGATCACAGTTCTGTAACTATCTGTATATCTCTAATACCTCCTGTTTCTTCCTCATGCTGTATGCATAAACATATAGGCCTTACAGAGAAGCATTTGATGGTGTTGATTTCCCCGAAAGGCATCAGAACTTCCCCCACAATGCTATCTTTTCCTAATTTGTATGCATAGACCTGGGGTTGGCAGCCTTCAGTCCTCATTTGTTCTTTATAGGATCTCTTTTCCACATTGACATCTATCCTTTGATTGCTAACCAGGTCCCTACTTCCTCCTCTGACACAGCTGTTGACACCTCTCCTACATCTTACTTTGCAGATCTCCTCTCCAGATGGGCCAGTCTGATGGCCATCCTTGCCTCTTACTCCTCGTGTTGATACATGACTCAGGCTCAGCTATGCAGGCACCTAACCTGCAACCAGGATGCAGAATCTGCTCTGTAGATGGAGGGTGGATCAGGAGCCATGCTCTGCAGCCAGAAGTTCCAACTTCCAGATTTCACAATCTTGGCAGCCTCCATTTCCCAACCTGATAAGCACAGGATTTACCCGTCCCTTATTCAGTATGCCTGAGGGCATGGGCTGTTGAAGGTGTAGGGTTTCAGAGGAGACCCAGCTGATTTCCTTTTTGCTCTCTCTGATGCTGTGCAACATGCTTATCTAGGGTTGCTCCTGCTTTTGGCAACACAGACTGCCACCAACACACATCTTCTGCAGGTAAGGAGCTTACATCCCCAGTCCCAGCAAAACACTCGAGGCATCCCTGCAGCTTCAGATCTCCAGGGCCAGATTCTTTGTCAGGAGTCTGATCTGTGTCAAGTCACTTCTGTGACAGTGTACCTGCTCCCACAGGTGCTACATTGCTGTGCATGTGTACACCAACCTCAGTTTCTGACCCATTTCTGTGTGGAATTCAATGTGAACTGTTGCATCTTCTAGCTTGCAGAAGCCATGACTAGGAGCTATGTCCTGAACCTTAACTGGGCAGAGGGAGAGGAAAACACAGGCTTTGAGCCCTCTGCATTGTGAGGAGCACAGTCTGCAGTCCAAAACAAGCAAATTGTCAAAATTAAGCTGAAAGAGAAAGAAAAGTAAGCGAGAAGCATGGCTTCCTGTCTTGTAATAGAACAGTAATTAGGACCTATCTTATAAGGACTCAGATTGTAATTCTTCCATTTTATGTGAGACAGAAAATCAGCAACAAACTGGTTTAAAAAAAAAAAAAAAAAAAAGCTGTTAAAAGCAAGATCTACGTTGGTAAGGGATTTAGTTTTAAAATAAACCTAATATACCATATGTACTGCTTCCTATCTCTCTGTGAATTTGAAGGTCTGTAATTGAAACCAGAGAATCTGGAAATTGCAGATACATTATCTGATCCAGAACTAAAATACTACTGAGGAGAAACAATTAGTTCAGCCTACTGAACTGACCTAACTCCACTCCAGCACAGCTGCAGAGAGTTATGCGAAAGCTAGTGAGAGCAACTTTGAATCTTGGTGCTACCTTGGTACCCAGTGCAAGATGTAATCTCTTTGCACGTGAAGAGACAATATTTCTGAGAGCAGCCAAAATAGATGCCAGTCTTGCATAATAAAATTAAACAAAAAAATCCTCCAAGGAATATGGGAATGAGAAGTCTTAAAAACAGGTTCATTAAAACATTAGCTGGCCAAGTACAAATGTTGAATGGAAAAGAAGAAATTGCAGCCTGTGTTTTAAATGTTACAAGTTTTTACTGTCATTACAACCATCTAAAGGAACTAATGTTGGTTGAATTAGTGCCTGCCTCCCTGCAGGGAAAGCAGGCTCACACAGGACTCATTATATTGTAAGTGCAACGGCCATTTGTTTGCTAATGATTGTTATTCAAGCTATCTGGAGACTGCCAGATGCACTGTGGATTTCGTGCCCTCTCTAGCTGCTCTTGACAGTTACTGGATGTGGAATCCCCACCACAAAAGCCATGTGGGATATGGGGGACTGTCCTATCCTGTTGCACAGTATAAAATATATGCGCATCTCAGAGAATGAAGGGGACAGCTCTATGGCTTTTCCTGAAGGAGATGTCTTGACAGAAATAGATACAATCTTTAACAGGTTCAGTATAAACACACACATATGCATAAATGATATACATAAATGTAAAATGTATAATTATAAATATACGTATTTAAATGCATACATATGTGAATATGTGCATACACGGGTAACTATGGTGACATGTTGTTAAGAAAATTGAAGCTGAGAATTTTCTCAGTTGAATATGAGAGGGTAACTTAAAGAAGTTATTAGAATCATAGAAACCCTGACTGGAAGGAATCTCAAAATATCATCTATTCTGGCCTTTAAATTGTTTCTTACTTTCCTCATGATGCCAGCAAAGCAGCAGCTTCTTATGGATGTTTTTTTCTAGTGTTACAATTAAAATGTTACAGTCTTGAAGAACATACTCAGAAATGCCTGATAAATCATGTGGCTTCTTCTGCAGTATTCTGCATTTTGGAGTAAGGGGGGGGGGGAGAAAACTGAAGACCCATGTCTTGAATCTGACTTACAACGAAATGTTAAAAGGAAGAAGCATAAATTATTTCTTCAGAATTCAGATCTGTGAATTAAAAAAAAGAAGAACCGAACCAGAGTAAAATACTCAGTTTGTCAGCTGAAAACACAGGTTTCAGCAGCTCTGAAAAGCAGCTCTGTCTGGTTTGGAGGTCTGTGCCTGTTACATTGGCTCACTTTGGTAGAATCATTTTAAAACAAACTGCATGTTGAAAGGCTGTGTAAGCTCTGCTACGGTATGGTTTTTATGCCCATGTGGGATAGGGTGTGTGGAAGGGAGCTGCAACATCAAGAACCATCCCAACCTACTGTTTTCCTCTAAATGTTGAGTTTTTATCATCTGTGTTTGTTCTGTTGCTGCATAGAGCCGGAATATCTCTCCTTTAATCAGTGACTAATAAGCTTGCTGGATAATGTAATGAGTGGATGTGGACAGGATAAGCTTTCCTGTGGATAATACAGACATTTAGGAATGACTGATATCCTCATGTTTTAGGGACTGCTGATATGTAGGGGAGCCAACTTTGAGTCTTTGCATGATCTACTGTAGATGGCATGAGACTTCAGCATCTTTCATTAGTGTTCTTGTTTCTGGTTAATAATCAGTTCTGTGAGAGAAAAATCCTTAATAATTTTCCCAGAGGGGGAAAAAGAAGTTTTTCTGAAGAAAAACACATATTGTGGACTATGAGTGCATGTGTGGAGAATTTAGTTTTCTTTAAGTACTTCTCAATTCATTTGAATAAACAGGGGCAGAATTGTCACTGTTCTTACTAAGGTCAGTTACGTTTCCTAGAGGTTTTTTTCCATATTCTGCTTTTCTGGTCACTAATTTTTATTTTCAAAACAAAGAGAATGCATTATTTGACCTATCCTTGCTTTCACTTCCCTCCCCTTCATCTCAAATTGTATCTGTTTCATTTGAGTGCTCATGGCTGCATCTTTCCTTTTTTCAGGTAAATACTTGCTAGTTCTGTGGTATTTATCTCATGATGCATTAAGGGAACTTGAATGTTTTCACACAGAAATGTTTTCACAGCAGAATTTACAGGGATGCTTTGTTATGTAATTAAAACAGCAATTGGAAAGCACTGGATCACCATGAGATGGTTACTGCATTTTTACTTGCGTTAGGCTTCAGTGACTGTTGCTAAAATTAGTTCATAGCTGAAAATCCAAATACACTTTCATTAAGAGGTGACAGAATTTTTGCCATTCAAAGCAGTGATAATGCTGGTTGTTTGTCCAGAGTGTAGCTGTTTACTAGACAGGCAAGCAAGCAGGTGAGGATAAGAATGACAGAGGGAAGCAGATGAATGTGCATATAGTTGTTTAACATAATTTCTTGCAGATGCCCACCCCGTCCCTCTGTAGTCTCTGTCCTTTCAGCTTCCCAAGTCCAGCCTGACACCCTTAACAGCCACATTAGCCTGTGATTCCCCATATTGTCACAAAGCATTTTAGAGGAAAGATAAGTGAACATTTGGACTCAGGTAAGTGTGAGTCTCTTTGTCCCCTTCACAACCTGTCCCTGGGATAAGAAAACACTTTCTGATGGAGAAGTAAGTCAGGTGTCTAAGAAGGGGAGCGTCTGAAAGCACAGTAAACTATTTGCAAGAGGATACTCTGTCAAGGTAGTTTAAGACTTAATTGGGGGTTTTCGTGTTTTTCCCTATTCTTATTTGCATTACTGTATCAGAGTATCAACTGCATTAATATGTACATTCATTAAAATCACCTACTTTGTATTAGAATAATTCTTGCTTGGGCAGAGTAGTGCCCCATTTAAAAGCTGATGTTTAGCATGCAGTGGTTTTGTAATTCGGCGTTAGAATAATTCTTTATCATTGTACTAACACTCTGTTACCTGTTTCTATGCCTTCCCCTCCTTGTAGTTTTCAGCTAAGCGTAACACATCTATACATGTGTTCTTCTCCTTTCTGCTTCTCTAATAAAGCATTAAGATGATTTTTATTTTTAAAAAAGGCTGAAATTTTTCAGTGGATGCTGGCAGGCTGTACCTGAGAATCTCTGCCACTGTGCTAAAAACTAAGGGGAGCCCTGCTGTCAGGTATTTCTCAGGTCTCAGCCTCCTTTGTGATTTCCAGGTAACAAATTCTGAAAAGGACAAGATACAGAGCAAACTGTCTCTAGGCCATACTACCACTGATGGAGCAGTCTTAAAAAAGGCTTACTCTGCTGTGGACCTTGGACCAAAAATATTCAGTGCTGCATGAAAAGAAAGGTATTCTCAGGGAGTGCAATTCTCTTGCCAGACCTGGGATTTTTCCCAAGAAGGAACTGTTTTCTGACAGGTAACATCCCAGTCCAGTGAGTAATGTTTGTGTCAAAGGGTGGTAGTTCAGTTAATTTCTTGCAGGATTTGGCTGTGGGATAACACATACAGATTGTAATATGAGGGACCTGAAAATTGTTTGTGCATGGTTTTAAGTCTTCAAAAATATTTAACCGCAAAAAAAGACATTGGCTATTGCTCTGAGTGAGCCATTTGGATTTTTCTGGCATTAGAACAATATGAGATGTATCTGTAGAACACAGCACAATATCTGTAGAACATAGCCTAAATATTTGCATTTCTGTGGTCCTTCTCTGCATGAAATTATTGATTGAGAATCAGAATCAAACCCTTGGGATGGTTCTGTGTTACACAGAAGTTACACGGTTACTGGCTGAGTAATTTATAAAGCCTTCATTTCTACTCTTAGGAGTTCCATCTTAGAGTTAAATGCTTTAATTGGTAAACCAACATGTTGGTAGCTCCTCTGACTGTAAAGGAGGTATTTCAGTTCTAGAGCTGGTCACTTGAGATCACTGAGATAAGGGAAGAATGTAAGAGTTTTTAAAGCAATTCCTGGTTATATAAAATTGCATCTCCTGCCACATGCTTACATGTGAGCACCCACAGAGAACCCCTTCAAACTCTAGTAGTAAAACACCCTAAAAGTAATTTAATTATTGCATGCTTTCCTGCTTGCTTGTATCAAGCAAATGCTTACTACCCTTGTTAATGAGTAACTGTAGACTTTTCAGTACATCTCTGAGGAATGAAGGACAAGAATTATTTTATTCACTTGCCTACAACAGCTACAGAAGCTGGCTTCAATAATAGAAATAAATAGAATAAATAAAGTAGCAGCAGCAGGACCCTAAATGGTTTGGCGCAAATAAACTCACCTGACATTTCATAGCCTGTGCAGTCTCTTTTAACTCAGTGACCTTTGCTAGAAAAGTGAAATACTGTTGGAGGGGCCTGAATCACTGCCCACTGAGGGCGACTGTGAGCTTTCACTTCAAATGCATCTTGACTGGGATCACATCTGGAAATATAAATGAGAATGCAGGACTTAGTGTTGGCCTGATTTTATGAGGTGCGTGACAGAGATAAGCCTGAATCCAGTAATGTCTGACTGGAAAAAGATCTACTACAGCAAATGTCAGAGGAAAAGGTCTTTGAGAAAGCACGTAGAGAGGAGGAACCAGAATGTGCTCTGCGTTATGCAGTGGAGATGCACTGAGATTCAACAAACTAAGCAAAAAAAAGGTTTAGGCTGAGTTAGCAAAGTATCTGCTGTCTAGAAAGGAAGGCCTTTGTGTTTCTCAAGATACAGACCCATAAATCATTCCATTGTGAGTGCTGATTTCTTTTGAAAAGTATATCATCATCCATGGTTAAGTATTACACAGTCTGTATGTATGTAAACTGTAAATGGAAATCAGTGTTCTCTATTTAAAATATATAATTCTGTAAAGCAAGACACAGCTGACCTGAATGCTGTGCACTGATAAATAATAGTTCTCATGAGGCAGGTGACTCAGGAGGCAGGTGAGTGGGCAATATCTTTCATAAAAAGTAGAGATCCCATTTGTGAGGCATGATGCACAGATAGAAATGCTGCTTTGTTTTCCTCACCTTGGGTATGCAGTTCTGTTTATTGCTATTACTTCCTGCTCCGTGGAGAATGCCCATGGGGATCCTCTACCATCTCTTACAGCAAAGCAACCCACGGCTTTGGCATCAATGCCTCTAGCTGCCTGAATAACCTGCAAATGAATAAGAAATGTAATATCTGTAACAAGGTGAAAAAGACTTTAAATTGCTTTCTCTGACATCTTTAACCACCAAAAAATCCAGTTGCCTTTCCCCTGCTCCAGAGCAGATCCAGCAATTGTAACATACTTTAATGGCTGATACCAGTGACCTCCTCCTGCCTTGTGCTGGTGACTTGTATGCTCTTCTAAGTAATCTCACTTTCCATGGAAACTAAAGAGGGGCTAAGACCTATATAATTTACATTTCTGTACATTCATTATGAGGAATACATTACTTTAAAACAAAACTGCAAGTACATAATCAGTAGGAAAATTTTTCAGTTTGTACTACAGATATCTATAGTACCTCCTCGTGCTTAGTCTGAATGCAAACCTCCTAGTAACGCTGTGTGTCTTGTCTAAGCACTCTGGAAAGCCAAAGTTTGTCTAAGTTGCATTTGCAGCTACTATATACACCTCAGAGGTAGTTATGAAGTGTTTGAACTGCAGCCAATGGAATTACCTATTCACATGCCACTGCTCTTGCATTTCACGATTTCCCTTTATTATCCAATTTAACTGGCCACATTACTGCTCTTTACCCTCCTCTGTAAAAGCAGCTGTCGTTATCAGCCTTTTTAGTGTGCTTTTTGTTGTTGTTATTGTTTTTGGTTTTTATAAATATCCTAGCCTCCATCTCTAAATCGTTGTGGAGAAAAGATAGAGAATAATCAGATGGGGAGTTATACTAGCAGATGTGTAGTTTGGAAAATGCTGATGACACATTATGAATAGTAGTAAATAGTTGTGAGGTGGAGAAAGGAAAACAGCTCTTGAGTTCTTAGACCAAAGCCATTTCACTTCTGAAAAAAAATACAGTATCCATCAACCGGAAACGTTTGCTTCTTACTTTGCTACAAAACCATTCCATGGAAGGAGAGTCAGCCCTGCAGGTGGGAAGGAATGTCCATTTTCGGCTGCTGAAATCCATCTCACTGATACTTTCATCAGGAAAACGAAGTACTGGCCACTGCCATGGCTACCACTATCAGTTATCATCAAGGCTATTTTTCCTGCTACTGAATAAAGAAAGAGTGTGATGGTTGAACCCAGGCTTACCATTTCTTACATTCTTGTGATAGCATGCTTTTGTGAGTTATGGTGTAAAAACTCCATGTAATCCAGTTTAGTCCAGTGTACTAACAACACCTGCTGTATAATTTCAGAGAAAAGAATGAGGAAATCATTCTTTCAGCTGTCAGCTTTCCTTTCAGCATTTTCAACTCGTGACCTTGTTGTAGTCAGAGGAACCTGCTAGTATCTGGCTCATAACTAGCCTACAAAGATCCCCCTGCTCATAATATGTATGCTTTGCTATTCAGACAATAGATACCACTTTCTTTATCTCCTAAAAGTAATTTTATTTATTTATTCATTTTTGCCTAGCCATTTCTATCAGAACTTTATATTCTCATCAAAACCTTTAGGGAAAAAAAGTGCTTGTCTTATGCTTGTAGCAGAGTCTGTCTTTGTATCTGGATACATGGCAAACCATGTTCTGCTATGCATTACGTACGTACAATCATAGTTTCCTTAGGAAGTCGGGCTTGGAATTTCTTCCATAGCAGTTTTTTTGTTGCTTGGCTTTGGAATTTTCTCACCAGTTGTTTTTAAAATGGGATTGCACATTTTGTATAGAAATGTCTGTCAGCTAATGTCATGTTACCACACAACCTGAACATGTGAGCACTTCACAAGTTTCCATACAAACCCCCCTGCAAGAGAGAAGGAGAGAGAAACACCGTAATGCTGTTTCTGAGGTAGAGAATGAGGAAGAAATGTGCTGCATCTGCTGAGAAAGGACATTGTTCCATAGTGTGGCCCCTGTGACCTTAATCATCCCCCCAGCAGCCTTGCTGGAGCCCATGGTACTTCCCAGACAGCCAGTGCAATGGGTTTCCTTCCCACAAAGTCCAAGTGTGATGAGCTTATCTCCTGTGGTTCATACCTTGGTATAGGCCTAGAATAGGGCCAGCATGAATGCCTAAGTTTGAGATCTCTGCAGCAATCCCATGTCCACCAGTTTGAGTGTTGCTTAAGTGATTTGGTAGAGGTGGCAGAGAAATCCTGAAGCGGACTGAAAATGGGGTCTGGACATGCAATTCAGGCTGAGATGTACTACAGTGTTCCAGATACTTGTGTGGAGCTGACAGCTACAACATCATGTTTGCAAGAAACGTCCTCCCTTCTGGTGCAGCAGCTGGAGGCAAGTCTTAAAAATCAGAGTAGATATTTAGCAACTGCAACTCAGCCTCGTATTCAGCTAGGTCTAGTTGGAAAGTTTTGAGAATCTTGGGCTTTATTCACTCTGTATCACTGTGTAGTCAGTGAGTATATATGAATATTTTTATAAGCATTTGGATAGCATTCAAACTTGAAATGTTTGAATCCTGTTACTTTAAATGATGTTGCAGAAAAGCACTTAATGAGATCTAAAAAAAAAAAAGTTGTGGAATTAAAAAATATATAATAAATAATGGCACCTCCTTTGTCATGACAAACACTTGAAGGAAGGTATGAACTAGCATCTCCAAATGTCTGTCACAGTAGTGTGTTTGACATATCGAACAATACAATTCTTATTTACCCTATTGTCAGTGAGTTGCTTATACAAAAGCATTTGCATCTTTTGTGAAGGCTGAAAAACTCACCCCATCATATCCTATTTGAATCTCACTGTTCGTCTTTGCAATGCACTCAGAGCTCTAGGGCATGTTTTTGATAAATAATTAAGGGCTAATCCTGGAAATGCCTTGTATGTGGAGCTGCCATTGAAATCAATGGGAGTTCTGAGCATTGAAAACTTGCCCTAGTGAGCCCTTAATCTTCCAGTAAACTGGAGAGCATTTGTTTTGAAGCTCAATGTTTGGTGCAATAATGAGAGTGTGTGTACTGAGATTTTATTTTTCATCATTCTCTGCAATGAGGAAGGACACTGTTGTGTGTATATTCAATACCAATACAATACGTTAGGAAACAATAGTGGATTTCTGGAGATATAATCCTCCTTAGCCTGTAGACAAATCGCTGTTGACTAACAATCGCTATCAATTTTTCATCAGCTAGTAGATGAATGATACGTCTCCACAGACATTAAAATGTTTATAATCATCATTACTTTATCCTGTGACTCTATGAGCCTACTTACATATATATAAGTAATCAGAGTAGCTTTAATTTTCTCTTTGCATAAAAGTATCAGAAATAAAAACTCCAAACAATTCAAGGGCTTGTTCTTAAATATAAATGACTAAGGTAACTTATGAAAAACAAACATGATGGATGGCATAATAACATATAAGATAAAGCTTATTGAGAAATGCTGCTGTTCTGAAAATTGTGTCTGAAAAAAATGTTTTGTATTGCCACCATCTGAATAATTCTTGTGAAATTGCTAGCTATTTTATCATCACCGTTATAAGATTTTTTTAAAACAAAATTGTAGCTGTGCATAAAGGTCAGGAACCATAGACAGATGAGCCCTTTTATTTATATTCTCTGCACTTGAAACAAAGATTTTAGTTCTTGCAATAACGGTTTGAGTTTTTTGGTTTTGTTTTTTGTAGTTGGTTTGGTTTTTCCATGCTGCCTATTTACAAAGCAACAGCTTCAGTGCATCTCTGTGGGCTGAAAAGCAATATTAGTAAAAAGCTGTATACTTTATGTATACTATCCTAAATTGAACTTCTGCCTTGATTTGCCTTTTAAAAATATGCTGTGGAGTGCTCTCCACATTTAATTCTCTCATCAGATCAGTGTTACAATGGCAATGTGCAGCCCAGCCCCTTGGTGTGCTGAGCACAGCAGCCCACCCCAGCAGACAAGCATGGTGGTCTCATTGGTTGGGCCAGTGAATCAGTGTCTGTTCTGAGCTGTGTGAGGTGATGTGACAGAGGCTGGTGGTGGTGGTGGTGTTTGAAACCCGCAGTGTGGCCAGCTTTCAAGTTCATTATGCCCTGTGTTGCATCTACCTGCCCCAGGTAGAAAAACAGCCTGTTACCAGGGCTGTGTCCTGGCCCCATGTTCCATACCTGGATAGGACAGCAGCAAAGTCACTGCAGTTCCCTCTCTCCTCCTCCCTTTGGTGTGGAATAGCACAGCTACATGAGCACTTCTGCTCTGAGGTATAAGCTGGTTGATTTAATAGTCTTTCTAAAACTCAGTCTCTTTTTTTTATCTCCCTTTCTCCCTCTTTTTTCAATTAGTGCTGGGAAAAGCTTGGCAGGGCATGAAATGTTGTAGAATTAAATGCTATGATAAAAACATGAAGTCTGTATAAATTCTCTCTTTATAAATCATTGCAACTGTAAAAATGTTTCTGGTTTGTAAATGTTGATAACTGTATTTCTAATATATGAATAGAATTTTGGTTGAAAAAATTAAATAAAACGCCCTTTTGTATAAAATTTCTTTTTGAAGAATACAGCATTTGAGATTAACTTTCATGTAATAGTCTTTTGAAAATCTTCTTGTATTTGAAAGGAGAACCACACAGCAGCAGGTATCCAATCCAGAATACATTTTTCCTCTCTAAACTATAAGGATGCTACTCCTTAAGCAATCTGCATGACTGTATAGCTTAATTTTCTCACTATCTTCCATATCTGTGCAAGATGGTGATTTGATTTTTGCTAACTTATGGACATTGAATTTCTGGTCATTCAGTTAAGGATCATGTTGCTGGTCCTTACCAGAGAGCTTACCGTAGCTTGTTACAATTGAGAGGTCAGGTATGAAGACAGTTTTTGTGTAATTTCAGTCATTTGGTCCCACTGTGCTGCACAGGACAAGTACATGAAGACTGCTTTGAAGTGGGACAGCTCCTGAGAGGCGAGGAAGGATTTTCTGGGGTAATTTCTTTGCAAGACTGGAGGAGAGACAGGAACAGGAGACATAGGACCAGGTTTTTGCTATGCAAACGACCTTTCTCACCTGAAGAAATCATTTGTTGCTGGCCATATCTATAAGATGCAAAATTAGGATGGCTTGGTGTACTAGTGTAACACAGTTCCTGGCAATTCCAGAAGTAGGGAAAAGGAATATGTTCCAGTGCCAGGGAATACGGTTATGCTCCATGATGTCTTGTCTTAATTTCTCTGCTTTCCATCCCTGTAGTTTTTGTAACAAAGAGATGTAGGGCTTTCCATTGAAAAGGTGCTGAAAAGATTTGAAAATGCTGGTACTCAGAAGGCTGTGAGGCTCCTTTTTCTTGGCCAACTTTCTTTTCCTTCCCCCGTCCCAGCAGTGATTTTATTTTATATGTATGTGATCAGGGATGGAGGCTGTGCTAGAAAACAGGCCAATGAAAACATAACTGGGCAAAGCTTGCAACTGGAGAAAGTGTGAGAAAATGATAAGGTACATGAAAATCATGTAAACATTGAAACTTCAAATGAAAACTAACAAAATGTTTTATCAAATAGGGAACGGTGATAACACTGGTGTTGTCTAAGCTAGAATAGCACAAGCAACTTTATTTCTTGTTTTATTAATGTTGCTTTTGAATCATCAGGAAGCTTAAGGTTTGGATTTTATCCTGAAATGGGCTGTTAATAGCATGGGAGAATATTAGTTGCAGCCTTGCCCTGATGCTGGTGGAATAACTCCTGTGCTGCATGTTAGTGGAGAGAAGCAATCTGTGCGCCATAAGCATTCGAGCTTCTAGTTTTAGCTTGATAAAGAGCTCTATCTGCTGAATGAAAAAGCTTCTGAGTTTTAAAGCCCTGAAGAATTCTTGTATACTGGACTTATGGAAAACTTCCTTTCAAAATGAAAAGTGGCCCTCAGTTTTGATAAATTCTACTGAGATAAAAGCCTAAAAAATGAAAGCAGAGTTCACACTGCACCTACCCAGAACTATATTCTCCTTTTTAAACTAAACAAATGCCAGAGGGCTATGATCTTGTTGATATGACAACAGCATTATTATTTTGTCTATTAGAAAATATATTAAAAAAAAAAAAACAAAAACAAACAAACAAACAAAAGCAAACAGAAATTGTGATTCTACATTAGCAAAAATAAATAAAGGTATGGAATTACCAGTTAGACTATTAAGTGCGATGACGGCAGAGTTCTCTTTTTGATCAGAGAGCCCATTTTCAAGGATATCTGTGAACAGATTGAGAACACCATCAATTGATTTACTGGTAGCAACCTCATCTGATGCATCCAAGTTCTTTTGGTACAGGATACCCTTTAGTAGCAGAAAGAAAACTGAATCATGGTGTTCATGCAGATAAATTGACAGCTTTATGCTTGGCATCAAAATGTAGTGTCTGTTTTACACGGGAAATTCTACTTGCACGCTGCTAACGTATGCTATATAATGTCATATAAATAAGTTATATAATAATTTAGTTGCATTCGGAAGTGTTGTCTGTAAGGTGTGATAGAACTGTAGGCTTGTGGTTGCTGTGTGTTGGTTTATCTTAGAGAGGCAGGCACATGGGGACAGCCTGCTCCTGGCAACAATGCACAAATAAATGGAGCCTGTCCGGATATTTAAAAAAAAAATAAGAAAAAAGAAAAAAGCTGGTTGTGGATGAGTTAGCCTTGTTGAGCTTCTTCCTACATCTAAGGAGAGGTGGAATGAATATGCAGTCTGCAATGTTTTAGTTCAAATAGTGTTGTCAATCAATAACACTGCGCAACTAAACTTTACTTTGATGAAAAACTACAGCTTTTCTCTTGGTGAGTTTGTACACCTTGAAGTACTTGCTTTCTTTCCAATTAAGTCCTTCTGGAGAGTGGGAGTGGAGCATAAAGAGAAAAAAAAAGAAAAAAACCCAACAAAGTTACATGCACTCATTATTGCCTCTTTACAGCTCATTCATTTGTTCTTCTGAAAGAGCACCTACTGGCAAATTCCTAGATGTCTTTGTTTTGTGACCTCTCTGGTTGCTTGTCTAACTGTCCAACTAAATAAGCAATTTTCAAGTTACAGGTGTTTTTAGTTATTTTAGTGGGCAAATGACGTTGCAGGCTTGCTTGTGCACATGCAGCTGTGTTGACATAGCTTGATAGAGTATTGACAGGTATGACTGTGTATAAAAAAAGTGTATGTCTGTAGCACAGCACTGCTTCCCCAGAGGTTGAACCTTCTTTGCAATTTTTATTTGTGTTTTAAGAATGAATTTCACAACCTTGAAAAACACTGGGAGTTCTTAAATTTGGGATCTTTTTTTTTGCACTGGAATATGTATAAAGCAAGCAGAAAACTCAAATTTCTGTGCATAGCATCTAACATGCTTCAGATCTGACTCTGTGTTGAATCTCCAGAAACAGAAGATAATTCACTCTGTTTTCCTTGATATTTTGTCTTTCCTGCACCGAATGTCCAAAAGAGTGCAGCTTTGTCCCAGCTGTAATTAATAGTTAACGTAAAGGAAAGGGCATGCAGTTTACTGTCACTTTAACTATAAACTATATTTGGTTGAAAATAGCCTTAAACAGAAATCAGTCGTTTCATTCAGAAGTAGGTATCTGATATTTGTCTTGTTTTGTTTTATATGATAGGAGAAAAAAAATGAATGCAACATTGCAAATCTCTTACAATTGGGTCAAAATGATATGTTGTGCTTGCAATACTGGCATTAAATGTCAGCATTTAAAAATTCCAGAACTGATACTTTTCAGCAAACTTTGTGCCACCTGGAAACTCCACGCTACCTACAAATTTTCTGAATCAAACTTTTAAATATGATATGGCACTTACCAGCAAAAGTTAAGTATAGGAGTAACTTAACCAAAATGGTGAGTTTAAATATTAAAAAAAGGGAAGAAATTTTTGCTTGAATGGGTTGGCTTTGTTGTTGTTTTTTTTTTTTAATTCTTTTTTTTTTTTTTTTTTTCCTGTTTCTTTCTAAAAGGCATGTTTTAATCCAGGTCTTGAAAAAAGTTCTAGAATATCTGTGCAGATGTCGTGCTCTCTTTTGGCTTAATCTGGGTCCATGAATATGGCCTCATGCACTGCTCCAGATTATTAAGATCCAGCAGTACATGGTGTGTTTCTGAAATATGAATAATAGCTTCTCCATTGCTGAATTCAATTTCTTGATTAACAGAGGCCAGCTGGATCAAGACTCCAATAAGGGGAGCAGATGAATAGCCTTCAATTTGCTTGACCTTGTCTTCTGAAGGAACATTAAGCTGTGGATATCTATAGTGAGATTTCTTTCTAGCAGGCCAATTCATCTTCCATTTTGTTTTAATTGACCTTTTGAAACATCAGTGCAGTAGAGCAAAGAGTAAGATTAATACAGATATCTTTACCTGGTCTATGAGAAATAATCTATTTATGGAAGAAAACTAAGCTGAATAAAAAAAGAGATTATATCTAACCTGGGTGAAAGAAATAAATATCAGCTTGGAACTACAGACAGTGGTATCACATTTACATCTATTGCCTTCAATAATAAAGTATCACTAGTATCTTATAAATTAATAACTTTTTCAGAACATCATTTATGAGTTTTCTTCAGTGTTTATTTCTGCCTCAAATAGGACTGCACTGCAGTTTATAGGGTATTACATAGCAGAAGAAACAAATTTCTGAAGCTTAAAAGACCTGATATTTCATGATTAAAATGCTATGCTGGGCTGACATTTCAAGTGCAATGAAATTCTTTGTGGTTCTTCCCTTTTTTTTTTTTTTTTTTTTTTTTAATTCCTTCGTGTGGAAAATTTTTTAAGTAACATTAGTTACCTGTAGTGTGGAAGGAGAAAGGGCTGGAAGATATTCTTCCTTTGAAAAACATGTGTTTTGAGTCTCAATTTTAAGACTGAGATTACTCACAACTTTACAAGTCCATAAAGAATTTTCTTAAAATATCTTCCATAAGCTAGCTATGAGGGAAGGAAGAGAACACGTGAATGAATTTATGGTCTGTATTTAATGGCCTGAGCTCAAATTGTGAAGCCATTGTCTTGCCTTCTGGTTTTAACATTAATCTATTCTCTTCTTCTCTGACATATTCAATGCTGTCTTTGAGATAGCTCTATCCCAAGAGCTCCTAGAAGTGCCAATTCCTGGCTAAGAGCAAGCTCAGGGTTAGCGGAGTTAGCGGAGATGAAAGACCCAGGAGTTATTTACGATTAGCCTTGCCTCATTTCTCACTCTACTTTATTGATAAGAAGCTTTATCCAAGGCTTTGGATTAAAATTCACACTCCCTAGACATAAATAAATGTTAAATCTTTTTTTCTTTTTTTCTTTTTTTCTTTTTTTTTTTTCTTTAATTATTTTTTTAACCGAAGAGCACTGTAAGGCACAGAAACAGTGCTCTGATTTGACCTGCTGCCTTATCTTCAGCTTGCCTTAGCGCTGATGCAGTTGTAATTGCTTCTGCACTGGCCCTGCTCCACCTGCCTTTGCAGAGGAGTAACTGACGAATGGCTCAGTTCCTGCTATTTCTTGCTGTTATTGGCAATGCTTGGCACTTTTTTTTTTTTTTTAATCTGTACCACCAAAGTGCCAGATCTCTTCAGACTGTTGTTGATCACATTCAAATGTCAGTAAAAAAGAGAAGGATGTTCTTCATATCAGCCTCTTTCAAATCTTCTATCTCTAGGACAAGCAACTACCCAAATGTAGTTTATTTAGTTGCTACAAACCTTGAAACACCAGGATTCAAGAGCACTTGTATTTCTCTCACTTGATAGCGGAAATTTTGTTCTTTCTCCCCTCATCTATGTAGGTATTTGCCTCCTACGTCTCAGCCTCTGACAAAACACTGTATTGCAACTTTGCTGAAGTAATCCAGCATCTATAAGAAGCAATTCTGCATCACATCCTTTTGGCTTTCTGATACTTCTGAGACAATGGCAGAAGTTTCTTTTCTCCCTGTCCCTAAATGACATGCCTTCCATAATAATGTCACGTACTGACTCCTGGTCTTCCTTACTGTACACCTCACTGTCACATAGTGCGTTCTCTTCTGATGGTGCCCTTCCCATGCTTGCTACTCTGCAAGTATTTGTAGATGGGGTTACAAGTGGCAGTTATACAGCAAAGATAGAGCAATCTCTCTCATCCATTAATTTTTTTTAAAATCCCAACCATGTTGTGCAGTGCTACTGAAGATATAATTCTGTTGTAGTTGACAGCTTATAAATGCATACTAGATCTCTGCAGGCAGTTGTATTTCAGGAAGACTCTCTATCCTCATCACTGACTAGCTATGTTATGTGTATCTTATTTTACACTGCTGGCCACCATGATAGGTAAGCTTGTCCTTCTAGAAGCTGGTTAAATGAAAGAGAAGCCACCTGGAATAGAAGGAGGAGGGGAAACCTCCTTAGTATGTGAGATGACACTAAGAATTGAAGGGGACTTAGCAAAACACTGGAATGATAATAGGGAAGTCAAGAGTTAGAAAAAATGCAGACTGGGAACAGTATTGAGGAGAAGAGAGGAAGGCAGGACCAGGAACATGGGGTGAAGCATAGAAGAATAGAGAAATGGCAAAGAGATGTTCATCTTATTGCTTTTCCTGTTGTTCTGTTGACGTTGCACTTTGTTCTTGAACCTGGAATCTCTTACCACAATAACAAATACCAGGTGAGAATAAATGATGTTGTAAACTGGTTCCATCAGGCAGGATTGAAGGACAGATCTCTCCAGAAAAATACAGTTCTGTGGAAATCTAATGTTTCATGGGACTGCTGTGATGGGAGAATGGGACTTTCAAGTGTTTCACTTTGACAATGTAGAAGCATTTAATCAATTTGATGTGACTTACTTATTGAAGACATTAAATACAAGAGTTTAAGTGAAGTGAATCAGAATATTGAAGTCTAATATGTTTATGTGATATTAAAAGTTCTGATTTTGAAAAGTTCTTTAGTGGAATTCTTGAGATGTTTGTTTATTTTCAATTTTTTATTTAACAACATGAAATTTCAGAATACTTTGTGGAATGGAATACCTCATTTCAAATCAGGAGCAGAAATAACTTTTAATACGTATTTAGTTGGTTGATTTAAAATTTAATAAAATCTCATTATCCTAAACACTGGAAGAATAGGTTAGGAGCCTGAAAGAGCTGGTTACGATTCTCTAGATGAGTCTTTTATGTGGTAAGAAGTCATTCAATTAATTCCTGTTTTAGCAGAAACTCAGTGCTTAGAATATGATTTAATACGTCAAAACCACTAGGTTTTGCTATACTGCCCCAAAGGTTAATTACTTTCAATGTAAATTTGTGCCTTGTTACCAATATGAATGTGTCTAGTTTCCCTCGATGTCCAGCCACTGTTTTTTGTTGTGCTTTCATCTACTAGACTGAAAAAAATTCTTCGTATTAGTATTATGGACTGGGGATGTGTCATTGTTTAATGTTCCCTGTTTAAAATTAATAGACTGAGGTCTTTGGTCCTTATAAAAAACGTTAGCATTCTTTTAGTAGCTGTTCCTGGATTTTTCTGTTTCATCACTACCTTTTTTTTGAATTATGGATACCAAAAGTCAACAGTGCACTTGCTACCTTTGTAATGCATACAGAATTTGTAATCAATATTCCTCTGTCTAAATCTGTAGGGAGATGATCGGCCTGTTAGACTAATGTTGCATTTTAAATTATATAAAGCCCAGATTCAACTGTTTCCTCCACATCAGCTTCAGGTCCTGTTTAGATTTCTGACTTAAGTTAATTAATCAAATTCTTCTGAAATGTTTATTTTCACTGTTTTTACTGAGCAATATGAAATTTCAGACTTCCTTGTAGAAAGAAAGTAAGCAGAAGCAAACTACTAAGGTTCTCTCCTGTAACCTTTATGCTCCTCTATACTTTGAGACCAGTTTTGTTTTTTCATCCATCTAAGATTTGGTCTGTTGATTTTCTGTTCTGCAGATTTCTTGATCAAAACATATGTATGTCACCAAATTATATGTGCTGGAGAAGCCACAGCTACCATTAGTGTTTGTTCTTCCAAGCAAATCTATAATTTATATATTTATAACATTATATAAATTCATATAAGCCTCTCAATAAGCACCAACCTTCCTAAAAGTGACCTTCTAAACAGAGAGTCATAGAGGATAAAACTGAATGTCATATCAGAGCCAGAAGAGAACTCAAGACACTTGGCTTTATTGAGTGGGCAACGCTTCTTTTTCATTCCACACTGTAACATCCTCAAATTTTGGTTTAAGTCTTTGTTATGGGAAGAGCAATTTGAAGGTTAAATACCAGAAAAACTATGAACTCTATTTGGAATAAAGGACTGTTTCACACCTTCTAAAAAAGTTCAGTGCAGGAAGTGGTTTCTATTTAAATAGTTTGACTTGTGCATGAAATACTTTTGCTAATGTATGCAGCTATGTAAGTACTTGAAGCTGATTGTGCACAAATTATACTGCTATTTTTGTATTAATATAAAACTTATATCTTTAGTAAGTCTGTTCACTTTATTGCTTAATCAGAGTGTGTTTTCTGCCAAGTATCCAGAATGCTGAATTGCATGTATTTGATGTATAGTTACAATTCTGCAAGAATGTCAGGAAAAGATCACAAGGAAAACCATTAAGGAAGAAATGAGCAATTCTGGGAGATAAAAAAAAAAAAGCACAGTGTGCATCAAAGTGTGAGAAAATGACTGTAAAATCAGGGGTAACACTTTCTCAAATGCTGGATAAATGAAGGTAAGTTTTGGAGGCATTTGTCCCAAGGCAGGCAGCAGTCTAGGGTACCTTTCCATTTTATCAGCTGGCAAAGCAACAGGGGACTGCAAGGCAAAGCTTTGGGATTTATATGTGGCAGCAGAAAGAAAACTGTCAGAAGTAAATTACTGATCTTTACCTGCCATATTCCTGACAAATGCCTGTCTCTTAATAAGTGTCTATGCATGGAGTCCATCACTCTGCCATTAGCTGCCTCAAGGAGTGTCTCTTGTCTGCTAATGTGTTCCCTGAACACTGAAAGGTGAATGTTGAGGCACCTATGAAACTTAATTTCTACCCATTTTAGATAGTTTTGGAGATGTCAGTCACCCTTTTCTGTCAAGGGAGTCTGGGCTGAGATGAGATGCTTGACATTTTGGACTTAACCAGTGTGATTACCTCTATTGTGAAATTGGCTGTGCTGTCAAATGAAGACTTAAAAAGAGTTAGAACTAAACAGGAAATTATTGTTGGTCATCTGTGACAATTATAGGTATGTTTTTCTGACATGACTAATGCTGTAGCCGTGATGTGCTAAGGAAGAAGAATGGCATAGCTGCGAGAGGAAGTATATTTCATGGAAGTTGAATAATAATCCCTGATTTAATTATTAATATGATTTCCTCAAAGTTTCTGGTTGAACAAGAATGTGCACTGCAGAACATCAAACACACTCCTTCTCTTTGTGTGGTTGTTGAGATGAAATACAAGCAAAGAACAGGCTAAAGGATCTGATACAACATAACAAAGCACTGTGCATTAAGTGATTGTGGAAGTTTCTTTGCTTGACTGCCTGAGGAAAATAACTCAGCATGAGCCAGATCCTCAGCTGATGCAGTGGTGTAAATTCACAAAACAGAAAGGAATTTGTAACTATAAATATTTTGCCAATTCAGAGTAACTCTGATGTGAAGAATCATATAACAGATACTCTCCTGCACTGAATTATTCTTCTTTCTACATGTACCAACTCTGTTAAACTCCTGGCACATTTAGTTGTGTTACTATAGTCTGCCCTCCTCAACAGTCATGTTTTTAATAACTTAAGACTGTTATGAATAACTTAAGGCTTGGGGGGAGGAATCTGGGAAAATTTTCATTATTTTTTTGATTCCTTAAAGCCAGCTCCTCAGCAAACTCAGCATCCAGGCTTCATCAGCAATGTTTTTTGCTTCCTTTCTAGCCTTATTATTCCATTCTCCCTTTACAAACCTCTCAATTTTAAAGTCACTTTTACAAAACAGACTAAAGCAGGTTGCAGGTTGCAGACAACGTGCGTCTTGCTTACTTCAAGAAATGAAGATTTGGATATAAATCTGAGATAGCTCTAGGCTTCTTCTCTGGCTAACAACAAAATAGTTTAGATCAAGATCAAGACAGGTTAGGAGGACAGTTTAACCCACCCCACCCCTCAGTTAGGGTTAGGACAAGGCCATCTGCAGCCTTAAAAAAATCAAAGTGATCCATTAGAACTAGGCAAGATCTTAGAACTAATAGAAAAAAAGTAAAATAGAAGGGGAGAAGTAGTTCTAATTAAAATATGTTTACAGGCCTTATTTTTTTTGTAATCCTGACACTTAAACTAGACCCTTAACTTGGAGATGAGTAAGTGCGGTTGAGTACAGTCTCAAAACCACTAGCTTAAAACAGACAGCACAATTGGTACTGTGTGCTCTGATCTACCTCTGCAGAAGTACACACACTTTAGTTGGCTGAGTGTTTCAGAAAGCAACTTATTTCAGCTTATTTCACTTGGATGAAGGGCAAAGAGCAAATGGATTATCTGTGTTTCAGTAAATAAGTAGCTGTATAGAAATACCTCTATGGACAAAACTAGTAAAATTTCTAATTTCTGGTAATGTGTAATTGGCAGAGGTAGCAGAAAGTGACCCTCTGTTTTAACTGCTATGTGTGGTGCCTGATGATTCCTGCTGTAATAAAGATGAGGAATTTTTGATATAATATTTCCAGTGGGGATTTATGATGTGCTCTGCTGTTTTGAATGAAATGGAAGATGAAGAAGCATCTCTAATTAGAAAAAAGAATTCGGTGCTTTTAACAATAATGAAGCAAATTTATTTTGGAAGGAACAGCAAAAGAGATTTTCCTGTAAGTTCTTTGAAGTCTAAGAGATTTTGTTTATTTTTATTTTTATATGCTTCCTCACATTGTTGAGTCAATGGGGAGTGTGTTTTATTCTTGCACTTTTGCTGAGTTCACATAAGGGCACTCCTTTTACTAATGCCCATCATGTCAGTTCCACTCCTTAATGGCCATGGCCATTGTGCATCAAACCACTTTGCCACCTTGCATCTTTCTTTTGCAGCATTCATTGTGTGTAGCAAAGCAGTCAGCACATTTTTCTCTGTGGCTGTCACAGCAGAAGATTTGGTAGGAGCTGGTCTGACAGAGAAATGATTGATGACCATAATTGTCCCTGTCTGGATGGGAAGTGTATCACCTACCAATTTGTTCTGTTCCTGCCTGCTAGAAAAGCAAAGGTCCTGACTCCACTAACAAAATAGCTGAAGGTCTCTGACACAGCAGCAAACCTCTGCACCAACTATTAGAATTGGTTGACACCTATTTGCTATGTGAATAAGGAAATCTAAGCTTTCCCACCCTCCAGCTATAAATTAGATGAGCTGTGGTTTAATTCTGCTCTGCTGAGCAGGCAGAAGACATAAACAAACCAAAGTAGTTAATTCTGCAACACTGGGACAACATGTGCTGCACAACCCCATATGGTTGTCAAAGTTTGGGGAAAACATGGCTTTAAAAAAGAATGCTCTTAAATCTGTTTTCTGGTTTTCACAGTCGCGCATTCTCAACTCATGCAGTGTGCCTTGAGACAAATGATTGTAAGGCAGCCATGTATTTTATCCTTGAAATGATGAATTTCTCTGTGTGGTCCCTGTAAAGCCAGAGAGGAAGGGCAGCGAGGTTGGATGACAAGGATGGCCAACCTCAGAAGAGAACTAGGAAAATTATTGCTGTGGTCCTATTCAAAACATACTGAAGTCACTGCGAGGCTTCTCAGCAGCTAATATCTCTCTGTTCTGAAAGGACCAAAATGGATATTTTCTTTCCTTCAGAGGGAGGCTTGAGACATCTCATCCTGATATCAAAGAACAGTCGTGCATTCAAAGAGCAATACAAACTCTCATGATTTTATCAAGAGTTTTCTTGCACTCACTGCTCTCCTAAAAGCTCCTGGTGCCAACTGATAACATACGTCTCAGGTGTTTTTTCAGCATCACGATACTTTTATTCCTGTTGGCTAAGAAAATAGCTTGAAACTAGGAATTCATGAAGGAGCAATGGTAAGATGCCCCAGTTTTTTTTTGTTTGTTTGTTTGTTTGTTTTGTTTGTTTGTTGTTTTGTTTTGTCTTTTTAAGAACATCTCCTGATACTTTCAAAGCAAACTTGCAGTTTCGTTTAGTTTCTAGCTTTAAATGGTTCCTTTTGACAGTTCCAAGTGAGGTGCACAGCATGTGTCAGGTGAACAGGGATGTGGGCAGTTTGCCCAGGGAAGAGAGACTTTTGCATAAAGAGCAGCTACATGGGATGGATAAAAATCAGTGTTCCTTTTGAAATGTAAACATGATTGCATTTAGTTTGGCATATCTTTTAAAGGTCAAATCTGTTCATAACAGAAAAAATAAAACACACAAAAACCCCAAAACATGGCTTATATAAAACAGAACTTGCAGTGACTGTTTCAGCAGATTAAGAGTAGCAGCAGTTCCTGAAGTGCACTGTGTTCATGCGCTGTGTTCAGTGAAAATTCAGTAGCCTAAACTTTTGGTTTCTGTTTTTTGTTATTTTAATTTGAGGCTGACCTATTTCAAATTAAAGTAATTAAAGTCTTCTGTGGATGTTGCATAATAGACTGCCGATCCCCTGCGTTGTGAAAATTTGGACTGTTTTCAACTATTGCATAGGTTTTCCTGTCAAAGTAATAAGAGTTTACAGTCCTTTTAACTTGAACGTTCTTGAAACCACTGAATACATATGTACTGTCTGACTAAGAAATCTTTTCCAGGATAATCTATTTTCTCTAAAGTGAAAGGCATTTTCAAAATCTTAATTCAGTTGATTTTTTTAAACTATGCCCATTTCAATTGTAGAAATTTCTTCCTGTTGTGGATTGATTTGGGTTATTCAGGCTGTTAATCGTCTGCGTGTGTACAGCTTAGATTTCATTCTTACTCTTTTGGTGAAGACTTTGTGAAGGCAGAAGAAACAATTCACTACTTAGTGGTATTTCCCACAATCTCTGCTGATTCTTATCCAAGAATAGGAATAAGCTTCAACTTTTTTTTTTTTTTTTTTTTTTTTTTTTAATTGATAGAGGAACTGTTACCTTAAGGCACAGATTCTAGTCAGATACATCAGTTCAGCAGAAAATTCTTAATTCCTGCAGGAAAAAAAGCAAAGTTGCATGGAAATTGTTTTCTCACTCTTGTTCTTTGTGTTTGCTTTCCAGTTTTTGTTATTCTGTCCATCTGTTTGCCATGGTCTTGAGGCCATCTTGTTATTGTTTTCTTTTCTTTGATTGAATGCAGCTTTGCCTTTGGCTTTTTTTCCAGAATCTTTTCCTGATTGCTTGTTCTGAAAACAATTTATTCAGAGAATATCATTATGAAGTCTGATTCTTTTGAATCTCTTCCTGTCTCAGGTGGTGGGAATTTTTTGAGGAATGAAGCAAAAATCTATGTAAATGTAGATTTCAGCTACATAGTATTTTCCTTCTAAAATTTGTTCTTGCGAGAATTCACTGTCTAATAATAGAGCTGACCCCCATGCAAAGGATCTTGAATAAATGGAAACTTAATAAAGCCCATAGCCTGCTCCTACACGGCTGTTAGCAACCAGTGATCATGATTATGAACCTCCCTCTGCTTCATGTTCAGAGTGGCTGCCTTGTGCGGTGGGATTGGTTGAGCCACTCAGAGGTCTTTGGAAGGAATGCAACAGGAAAGGGTATGCACTTTATCACCAAATAAATTACAACTTTTAGCATAAAAAAAAAAAAAAAGAAGGGCTTTGTCCAAACCCATGGATGGGTGCTGTGCTATCATCTGCATGCAGACTTTTCTCCATTCGTGTACCTGTGCAATGTAATCACTTGTTATTTTCAGAACCAGGTAATCAACCAGCCTGAGGAAGTTTTTCAATTAAATACTCAGCACTTCATTGTCTAACAATGTAGACAGATGTATTCTTTTTCTTTCTGCAGGTCCTGATATCTGAAGGAGGTTCTTGTGACTGATATCTCTTGTATCTGTACTTTGGTGGGCTCCTCGCGTGGGAGGGAAGCTGGTGGCCTACTTGTTGAATTTGGATTACCTGAAATGTAGATTTCTGTTCCAGGTTACTTAGGCCTCCTCAACAGTCACCAGTGAGAAGCAGGCATTTCATGCCATGTTAAGTGTTTGAGAGGTGGGAGGAATAGCTCTCAGACATGTAGGTAAGCTTTTCCCCAATAACTCTATGGGGAGCAGATATGATGACTGATTGTCCAGCTTAGACTAGGCAATTAGATTTTAGCCAGCTATAATGTTGTGCATTTAATCCTGAATAGATCAGTTAGAATCTGTTAGATTAGCTTTCTAGCAGAGGAGAAAGTCATGAGAAGAAGCACTAATATATTTAAAGCTGAGTTTGCTTTATTTACATGTGTGTTTCTCTTATGTCAAGAGAAATATAATGGAACTGCCATTGTTTTTAGTGGTTTTATTTTGTTTTGCCTTAGTTTTTTTGGTAGGAAGTAACTTCAAATCTGATCGTAGACAAAGACCAGACAAGATTGCATTTTTTTTATTGCTGATTCACAACGTCTCTAGCAAACTCACTCAGCAGTGCTTTGTAAGACTAAATATTTATTTGGGTGCTAATAAAACAACTAAGTAAATTACACCTAAGGTGTTATTCAGAGACACCTGACATAGTATAATACACATTCGTACTTGTTTCCAGTCAGTAAAACGTAATAGATTTTCTTGAAGTTGTTCTGTGTGCAATTTGCAGATGACACAAAGCTTGCCTGCATGGTGTACTGACTGTTACCGGAATGATGTTAAAGAACAACACTTCATAGTATTCACTTTATGTTCAGTACTGCTGCGCATGGTATGTTACTATGTGCATGACTCAGCATGGCACATGCAATGAATTGTGAGGAAAATGGGGAAAAAATCATGCATACTTCTGCTACAATTCTGAAAAAAGAAAAAAAAAGCTTTTATTGCTTTGAAAAGAGCAGAACTGTAAATTGCTTATTTGCTTTATCTTTGTGGGAAAGAACAACCATTGTCCAAGGAATTGGCAAGTAGGGAAACAAGCCTGCTCTGTGCTTTATGTTACTGCATAGAGGCAGCATCGAGGTTGCCAGCTAAACTATTTGACAAGTCTGCCAGTGAGTCAGATCCTGCTGCTAGAGAAATATCTTTCAAAGCCCAGCATCTGGGTCCTTTATTGCAATCTAAGAAGAATGGGAACAGTGTTTTTGTTTAATTGTAGCTGGCATAGGCTTAGACAGAATTGTCAGAGTTACCATTGCCTTTATCTTCTTTCCGTTAGCTTGTTTTCTCTCACTTGCTTGTTTTATTTGGCTGTTTTGGTTTATTCTCCACCCCATCGTGCCAATACTATTTTATTTTGAATACCTCTGGTTGAAAGAGGTGGATTCTTCTATACAATGAGTTAGATGCAGATCTTCCCAGTTTCTTGGTATGTGTATGCAAGCAAGCTGCTAAGGAGAAACTCATGCATTACATCTGAAAGCCCAAGGCAGGGACAGTCGCATGTTTATGTATGTTGGATGTAGCTTCTCAGTTGAAACGGCATATAAATCCATCCCAAATGGATAAGGGAGATTCATTTTTTACATTCATATTCCAGGCAGAATAGGGTTATACTCTGGTTTACTGATGCTGTATCCTCTTAATTGAATAATATGTTTTCAGCGTGACTAAGGGGATCATGCATTGCAAAATGTAGCAGAGTAGCTCTGGGTTTCCAAATTATGTCCAAGAGGATAATAAGTAGAAATGGTCCCGTGCTCCAGGAGGCAGATTGACTTATCACGTCCAGCATACAGGTCTCAAAAAACGTAGCTTGCCAGAAACATTCCCAGAAATATGCTCAGCCAGCTCGTGTGGCTTAGAAACTATAGCACCTTCTCTAGTTCTTTTGTACTTTCACTAGTGATACTGTGCTTGACCTTGTGCAGGACACAGCCTTTTCATACATATCCCATAGGTATGTGGTGATTTCTTGATAAGATGACCAGTATTCAGTGTGGCAGTTTAGGGCAGGATGCAACAGAACACAAGCGTTTACAGTGCTCTGCAGACTCTGAAACAAACAGGTGATTCTTAAAGTAAGGATATGGATTTTCCAATATTGTTTTTGAAAGAGAAGAAAAGTCTTTCTGAGACCAAGATAAATTTGTATTTTGAATGGATTAAAGTTTTCCACAGATTATAGCAAACTTGAGAGAAGCTTTAGTTCCTTTTAGTGCAGGAAGCCAGAACAATTCCAAAAACAGCTACAATCTTTCAGGAGAAAACTGGGTTTTTCTTGAATTTTTTTTGAGGAATTGTTCAAATTTGTACAAATGTGAGGAAATTTGCATTCCCTCCATAAGCTCTGTTCTGCTTTATAATCATGCGCAGAAACATATTCATTATTTTGATATAGCCCATCTCTTAAAACTGTTCTACTCAAAGTGCATAGTAGTTTGTAAAATTTCTGCTATTTTTTAACATTTAAATTCTATCATCAAAAAACATAGTCAGTGTCTGAGCAAAAAGTCATTTCTTAAAATACTCTAGCTATTGACTTTGTTGATTAAATGAAGAATTGTTCTTCTGCTTTTCACATTATTGCACTGTTCATTTGACTACTTGTGGGTGGATATTTCAAACAGAATCTTTTTGATTAGGAAAGTGTAGGTGATATATTATTTTCTCACTACCAAATAATCTCCCCATTAGAGAAAGTGTGAGTGGTAAATGAGAATTTTCTCCTTTGCATGTCCGCTGTTTACATACAGCAAGTTTCCCAGGAAATGCTCATTGGTATTTGTAAATGATCTGTTCTCCATCTGAGAGCTTTAAGTACTGGATGCAGCTGCTCATGCTTTGCCCCATTTGTAAATAGTTTTAAATATGCATGATCGTTTCTGGCTGATTGCTTTATTTGCAGGATTTATGAGTTTTTTGACTTCTCTTTTACAGCATAATTCACCGTAGTGTTTCCTGCACCTTCTTTTCCAAATAAACAGAAAAGAAGCACATTTTAGGAGGCAGGATTTTAGAAAGAGCTGTCAGAAAATGTAAAATCAGAATGTCAGTAATTCTTATGTTAAGATTGCTAATCACTTACCCCCCAGGAGTACTTTTTTCTCCCCTTCTTATTCAATATGCCATATGTCAGCAATTATCAGTGAGTCAAATTACAGCTCAACACAGTTTTGTTCATGCAGTTTGTGGAGAAGGCAAGAACCAAACATAATCCAGCAACTATTTGTGAATGCAATGCAAAGGGCAAATGGAAATTGGTTAGAAAATTATGGACGGTGAAATGTCAATGTTGTAAGTTATTTTTGCTTTAGTTCTTGGAGGCAAGGAAGAGCTTAATAAATAAGTATTCTAAAATTTCGTGTGTTTTGGCAAAAATCTGTAAATCCTTGCACTCTGAGACCCCAAAAAAATCTCCAAATGGAATTGGGACCCCATCATGCTAATGATGTTTGTATGCAGTCACACAGATGAACAGGAAGACATGATCCATTTTGACCTGCATAGCACAATGTTCTAGGCTTAATACACTGACTGCAACAGGCAGAGGAGAGGCCAGAGTTGCATACGCTTGTTTCTAAACTAAAGGATAGGTGCATACTGCTGTTGCCACAGGGGAGTAAATCAAATCACAGAACTCTGCTGAGCTCCATTTAAGGACCAAACCCAGTTCTCCACAGTTTAGGATTTTCTGGTTGCTTCCCAGAATTCTCTGCAGATTTTTCAAATACGTCAGTGTACATATGCATGTATAATCATTTATCTAAAACTGTTCAAAAGCAGACATGAAGTATCGCATTAGAAATAACGCTAGTATTTAGAGCAGTAATAGCAACGAGCACTACTGGTAGACACTGCAGTTCCCAGTAGAAACTTAATATTTTTACAGCTAGGTACTTTTACAAAAAGCAGAGAAGTTAAAGAGTATTAAAATAATTCTTTCTCCGTGTGCTAATTTCTCAAAGCCCAAATTTTACCTATTCCGTATTTATTATCAAAATCATCAAATTGAAAGGTGACTCATAACAGTACAAACTAGATTTTGATTTTTTTTGTCTCTTAAAACTTTACTTTGTACTGAGACTTTCTTCTATTGTTTGAGGTGTTGCATACCTGACATTCATAAGAAAATATCTGACAAGCCAAGACATACTGCAAATGCATATCAAACTTACCTATGCCTTGACAATCTGTAATCTTTAACAAAATATTCTACTTCAGTTCTCTATTTATTTTGCTTCAGGAGCCAGAACCAATATTACAGTATTTCTAATATGAACTTGTTTCCAGGTCTTCAGCTTGGTTTCACAGAATGCTAATTATCACATGGCTAACATCATGTTCATCACGTTATCTCATTTCTTTTTCCTATTTCTCTTCAAGATACTTAAAACCTTGAAAGGGGAATTTCAAATATGTCATCCATTGTAGTTTGAATTGTATCTAGCATTGCATTTTCTATCTATCAATTCTTCAGAAAATATATTTACTATGCCTAAATTCATACTTAAGAAAAAAAAACCAAAAACAAAAAACAAACCAAACAAACCAAGAAACTTTCAACAGATAATTTTTCAAATATGATGAAATATCATATTCTGGATAATATGAAGCGTTTGAAGGACTATTCTCTGACACAACTAGATGTCCTGCAGCTGTATAGCCCTACTGAAATCTGGGTTTGCAACATAGTTCTGATCATAGCCAGTCTAATAACAGCAGGACAAGGTGAAATGGTTTTAAGTTGAGAGAGAGAAGATTTAGGTTGGATGTTGGGGGAAATTCTTTACTATGAGAGTGGTGAGGTGCTGGAACAGGCTGCCCAGAGAGCTTGTGGATGCCCCGTCCCTGGGGGTGTTCAAAGCCAGATTGGATGGGGCCCTGGGCAACCTGGTCTAGTATTAAATGGAGAGGTCAGTGGCCCTGCCTATGGCAGGGGGGTTGAAGATTGATGATCCTTGAGGTCCCTTCCAACCCTGGCCATTCTGTCATTCTGTGACAACGTGCTGCATTGTCTGAACATTTGCTGATTTAGATTCATATTGATTCAAAAGTTTCACATGGATGAGACTGAGATTGCATACGAGGCTGAAGAATTCCACGTTACCTTTCCCTCCTTAGCTATTTTTCAGATCAAACAAGAGTTTCTTGGGGGCTACTGTCAGGATATTTAAATTCTGACAGAACTATTGTGTGGCCTTAAATAAATGCCCATCCTCTGTTGGCATTCTAGCTGTCCTATAGCTGGTCATTGTCATTGGGCCTTTCTTAGTCTCAGGAATGTGCATTTCTATTATAAATTTGTAAAGCAAAAATTGCAATAAGGACATGTTGAAAATTGTATTTTTCATATTCCTTTCACAGTCAGAAATTTGACTGCAAGACACTCTGTACCCAGATTCTGTCAGGTTTTCACAGAGTAACTCAGATTGTTGGCAGAACTTGTATAGCATACTTCTTTCTGTACAGAGATATCCTGCATACTATATGTCTTCTGACAGCATCTAGAAGTTCCTGCTTGGGCAAGGATCAGTCTACGTGCTGCACTAACCAAAAACAAGAAGCCAAGAGTCTCTTGGAAAGCCTTTCTCTTGTCTTGGAAGCATTGGTATTATAAAAAGCAGTTGGAAGGTGTAATGAGCAAATAATATAGAAGCATAGCAGGCAGCAGTCTATGTTTATCAGACAGCTAACTGTTGCCAAGTTTGTTTCTTGTAAGTGTCATTACAAAGGACAATTTCTAGGAATGATTTGAAAGACAGCAACAAGGTCATTTAGTGGATTCCTGTGAGGAGCTCAAAAGTGTTTGTCTAAGATCTTTTTAAGTCTGGCATGGAGCTGGCTGATAGGCAATGGGGGATGATATGGCAGTGCTTGGATGATGGAGCAGAGGAGTGGGAGTAAGATAAGCAAAGGCTAGATATTTTTAGTGCAGAGTAACTTCTTTAGGGGAAGACTGCAAGATGGGGACTCAACTAAAAAAAGTGGGTTAGCATGAACTCTTTTGCTACATTATTTTATGTTATTTTATAACTGTATTTAAGATAGAGATCTTTTAGAAGAACGATTCACTAAGATTTATGAGAAGTTTTGGTGTAAAGATGTAGGAAGAGAGCTAAGAGAAAAAAATGGCAAGGTTATCTGACACTGGCAAGATGAAAGTTTTGTCAAAAGTGGTCAAGAAAGAAGAAAGGCCAGAAGGCCACTGGAGAGAAAGTTAAGTGTTCAGATTGCTTGTGAACAGACCAGTGGTTGTCCAAGAGATTTGTTGAGATAGCTCATGTAGATAGAAGGGGTCAGGTGTGAAACAAAGAGACAGACCTACAATATACCTTTCCTCCCCCTCCGCTCTACAGAACTATCTGGTGGAAAGGGAAGCCTTGGGAATAAAGTGCTGAGAAAATCACAAGAGGAGCAAAGAGAACTACATCTGGAAAACTGTGAGAGGTCTGCATGCTTTGAAGAAGTCTACCAACTGCCAGAAAGAAAAAAGGAAATAGGACAACACAGCATTAATAACTTATTTTCCTATCCAAATCCAGTATTAGATTATTTAAAAAGAATTAAAATAGCAAATAAGGTGTCAACATTAAGTCACAGGCAAACATGATCAAATGCTACTAGAGAGCTTAGAATCAATGAGAGTGAAATAGCAGAGGAAAGATGCCTCTACCATTAGAGGAGATGGAAATCAAAGATTTCAGTCTGTTCTGTAAAGGGAAAATGGAGAGACAGCAGGGAAATACAGTTGAAGAAGAAGCAGTGGATGTGAAATGAATGAGTGGCAAGCAGACTTGATTTGAGACAACAAAGGAAAGCATACTGAAATAGATGAATAAAGTAGTACTTGTTTAGAAAAGAATCAGGTGAGATGCACAGCTAGCCCCAAAACCACAAACCATTTATTTCCCCATATCTCTTTCCCATTTCTCTTCAGATTCCACTTTCTGACCAATATTTATATGATTCAAAATTGTTGTACCTATACCACATAATCTGAGACTTGAAGAGGCAGAGGGCTAACTGTGAGTGACTGATGGAGCACTTCAAGACAGCTAAATATCTTGTTCCTATAGAAGAAGTTTCAGCTGAAATTTATAGCTTTATGCATCAAATTGATTTAAGGTAAAAAGCTGTAGTAATATGGAAACTGCCAACAGTAATTTTCTTCCTTCCCTCTGCCTGTTAGGAACAAATATGAAAACATTCTAAAATACAAAATGAGCCCTTTGTTGGTGAGAGTATTGCAATTACTTCTCATTGAGGCACCATAACAGAAAATCTTTCCTGCATTTCTCTTTCCCTTTGAGACTGAACACCAGGATATGTCTTTTCATGTTGGCATTTTTTATGCTGATAATTTGTTTCCTTGGACACTTTTCACCCCAACTGTGAAGGCTAAAAAAATAAAATATTTTGAGAAAGATTAGAATTCTGCTGTGCTTTTTTAAAAGCAAGAATGTTGAAAAATTTAATTGACAAGGTATTTGATCATTACATTTTCATAGATGGTTTTCAAACTTCATGACTGCCATAATCAAGAAATAATAATTCAAGGCCCATTAAGGGAATTTATTTTCAGTCTGTGATGCTTCACATTTTTCTTTTTTAGTCTCTCTATCTTCTTGATCTTGATGATCTCGAATTAAAATCATCAAAAGAAAATTGCTATCATTTGCTTAAGTTTGCTATCATCTTGTTAACCACAGGGTGGTTATTTTCTGTTAATCGCAGAAAATATCACAGAAAATATGCATGACAAGTAGCTGTTTTGCTAAATTGCTTTTTCTCAATGTGAGAAAAGTTTTCACACATTGTTTCATAAAAAAACCAAAAGTTTCATAAAACTTCACAAGTTTTATGAAATCCAACAAAGAGAAATCCTGCACATGAAGTGACATAACTCAGGCTGAAGCCAACCAGTTTAAAAGGAATTCTGCAAATTTGGTCCTAGTGATGCTAGTGGACAACTTGTTGAATGTTACCAAAGAATGTGCCTTTGCAGAAGAGAAAGCAAACAACCTACTGGGTGTATTAGGAAGAGCAACACTCGAGGTCAAGGAAAATTATCCCCTCTACTCCAAACTAGTGAGATTGATCTGAAGTGCTGGGTCCATTTCTGTGCTTCTTGATATCAGACAGACATATGGGAACAAATACGGTGAAGGGCAGCAGAAGTGCTCAAGGGACTGAAACAGAGTAGAAGCTGAGAAAGCTGAGACTGTTCTACCTGAAGAAGAAAATGCTAAGCCATCTGTATGAATATCTGCTGGGGAGTGTAAAGAAGATGGTTCCCTAGTCAGTGGAGCCTACTAGAAGCAGAAGGGGAAAAGGGCACAAATTGAAAAACAAGACATTCTATGTAAATGTAATCCAGGGTTTTTGTTTGTTTGTTTGTTTTGTCAGGGTAATCCAGTAATTGCACAGATTGCCCAGAGAACCTGTAGAGTCTCCATACTTAGAGATACTCAAAACCCAACTCAGCAAAGTCCGTGGCAACCAGCTCTGTATCCAAACAGGAGTTTATAATAGCCATCCTCCAGAAATTGCTTCCAACCTCAGTTCCTCTGTGTTTCTGTGGTTCTGTCTTGGCTTTTGCTTTAATAATATATGCAAAGCTTTCTCAGATACCTTCTGGATTTGTTTGATGACTAGAATATATTACAGAGTAGATCTGTGTTCTCATTTCTCTTCATTTACACCTATTTTCCTCTCTTGAAAATAATATATGAAAGGACATTCCCAGGTGATAAAGTTCCTCCTTCCCCTTCCTCCATTCTTCTACATCCTACCGTTGTCTCTTAAACTGAGCATCTCCTCTCTATCTGTTGCGTGAAAGTCTATATTTTTTATTACCCTTAGCATAAAAAAAAAAAAAGTAACTTTTTTTTTGTCCTTAATTAGCTCATCCTTAATTGTTTAGAGGCTTTCTTAAAAATAATCACAGATTTTGAAAAATAGTAACAACGTTTTAGGAATCAAATATCATTAGGAGCATCTATTTTACAGGATCTCATCAACCTTCCAACTTTTCTTCTGTCATTTCATTTTTTGTTGATCATCTTCACAGTTACACAGTGGATAAATGTGGAAGATGGAGGATTTCTTCTAAGCTGCTTTCTTTAGTCCACTTTGTTCTGTTAGCTATGACATTACTTCAGTAATACTGGCACAGGGCTGTATGTGTCCTTGTAGACATCATCACTTCCAGTGCACTTCAGTTCCTTGGTAGAATGTTATTGAGTGGTCTTGAAAGAACTGGGCTAGAAACAAGTAGATGGCTCTTAACCTACTACTACACTCAGATGTAAGGATGGGAATAGGAGGAACTAAATCTGCTTATTGAGAAAAACTTGACATTTTTTTTAAAACAGGGAATATGAAGTGAGTCTTGTGATAGGAAGGGGCTAAATTGTTAAGCTTAAATGCAGATCATAAGAACGTTTGAATCAATCATCTCACTCTGAATCAATTCATGGGGAGTTAGACCATATGGATGTTTCTAGCATGCAATGAAAACATATCTCTACATTTATGAAATACATTCTGTTAGAACAGAGGTCAAAATCTCATGAACTGTTTCTTGTGATAGATCTATTTATTTTATTTCTCTTTCCTTAAAAGAATTTATGCTGCAGTCACTTAGGAGAGTTTATATACTAGAGACAGATGTAGCACCTGATTACATAAATCCAACTACACTGTCTTATTTCCAGTGGTATGGGCAATGGATTGTCTGTTGAGATTTCAGATTGAGAAGTAGTGGTGTGTACCTTCTGCAGTAGCAATTACTCTTCACCAGTAGCAAAAGAATTTTCCAGTTAATAGTGTTTTGATGTATTTCAGTTTGCAGAATTAATTCAGAGGAATGTAGTAGCCAGTAAATTGAGCTATACAAGTTTGATATGTGATGATGAACTAATTTCTACTAAAAAGCTTTTTTTGCAACATAAGCCGAAACTATGTATGTTTATTCATTTGATATTATAATGAAACTTGTCAGTCTTTGTCCACATATCACATACAAAAGCTTTGCTAATAAAAATTGCTGTGAAGTTGTAATGTTCCTAGACTTATTAAATAAAAAATAAACATTTGAATGTGTTTAAGAATTGCACTACAGATGAGATTGTAGACCATCTAGGTAGGTATTCTGTCTCCAATAATGACTCATACCAGATGTTTTGGAGCAGATGAATGAACATATTGGACAATCAAAGAAGGGAAATGTTTTCACTGAACAGCTTTTTCCCTAACCTTATGATTTTCTATCAGTTTTATCTAACGTTGGGGAAATTATTTATTTATTTATTTATTTATTTATCCCTTTATTTTGTCAGTGTAACTGGATTTTGTTTCCATCTGTAAGAAACTTCCAGTATTGATAATTCAAGTCTTATGAGGTGTGCATAGGTTCTGAGGTTGTGTTTTGTGGGAGGAAAACTAGAAATATTCTTCCTAGCAGCGTTACAAATTCTGATGGCTCTGTTCCTGTTAATTTCAGATTGCATGGAATATATAGAAAAACTTCTGAGAAAACAGGATTTGAAATCAAATACGTTCTGCCTACTGTCTGGCTTTATTTTGTTGTTGTTTGGTTGTTTTGTTTTTCAAGGAAAATGGAAGCTTCTTTACATTTTCAGTGTTTTCCAGTCTAGTAAATTAAGTGTTTTATCATTTTGTGAGCTTCTACTATAATTACTCAGGTCCATTGCTTCAGTGATTTAGGATGAAATAAAATATTTTTCCCTCACAGTTGTGCCTGACAACTTCTGCTGATGTTGACTGGATTGAAAAAATATTTATGTAGGTGATTTCTTGGAACTACCCTAGGGTGACCCCAGGGTATAAGTATCAACCAGTGCAATTTCCCTCTCTTTAGATTCTGACAGATCACATCATAATTCAGACTTCAAGTCATTTGAATTGTGCTCATTTTACGTTCTTTATCTCCTGCAGCAAAACACTAAGAATAATATTTGGCAGATGCATATTTTTCAGCTGTTGATCACTCTGATTGATGAGTTGCATTATCTAGTTTTATATGGACATATGGCTTGAAATGTCCATTCTGCAGTGCAAGTGAACCAGTCAAAAAATAATTTGTACAGCTTGACTTGTATAAGATATTGAAAACATGTCTCAAATGAGCAAGGGAGTATTTGGAAATATTATACTATCATAAAATACCTGCATAACCTTACCTGTTTTTCCAAAGTGCAGCAGGAATCCCTTAATAAAAGCTAGTAAATATGGGATAAGACTAAGACTAAGACTAAGACTAAAAGACTAAGAGCTTTTTCAGTGCTTGGTAATTTGGAAACTAAGATATTTTTTGTCCTACTACCTGCTAATGAAACTAAATCAGTTCTGCCTTTGTTCTTAGTGTTATTCCATATTTAGTTCTTCATACGACTTTTGATTACTCTTCCAGTATATTTCATATGACAAAGCACAATTTCATTATGGAAAGAGAAAACAAAAAGTACCTGCAACTTGTACTTGACAGCTCAGCTGAGTATAGAACAGGTCAGGCTTCTGGGAAAAAAATTTCCTACCAATGGTCTCTTTTGGTTAAAGGGCACTGAGTCAATAACTCTTTGTGATTACTGTTGCCAAAATACTCATCTCATTATGACCAGAAGCCCCACAGGCTTTCTAAAATCTAATGCAAAACCCTGATCTGTAGGGTCATGGTGAGTGTTTTGGCAAATGAAGGACTCAGCAAGTGTAAATCAGCATACAGCTCACTCCAGCTGACAAAGTAGTACAGCCACTCTGCTATATGGCAAAGCTAATTTCCCTTCAAGTAATGATTGTGTTTCCATGCATAAAGCCCTGAAACCTTTAAAAGCATAATTCTTTCAGATTAATTTCTCAGATAACCTGCCCTCCCAGAAAGCAAAATCAGAGGAAGAAACAGAAGGATGGAATTTCTAAATAAACAGTTCCAGTTTGTGGTGAAATTAAAGCAGAATACCTGCTGGATGAAAATCAGATTACTGTTAAATTTACTCCTGTGTTGTCTGCACACTACTGAATTCTAGGGGTTTTATGTATACCCTAGGAGTAGCTAGTACAGTAATTCAGAAAAAATCCTTTCTGTGAGCAAGGGAATATTTGGAAATATTCTGTCATAAAATACATGCTGAATTTCCACAGGGGCTTCAAGTGCACGTTTATTAGACTGTGTACAGTTGAAAGCTGCCATTTGAAATTTTTTCTCATTCTACCAGAGTTTGGGTTGACAAAATCTATTAATTCCTTCAAAGACATTCAAATTCATGATTTTACAACATTCTCTGCTTCAGAAGGCCCCTCCTTTTTTTTCCCTACTCTTTTCTAATACAATCTCTATGATGCAAAACTTGTTGAATATAATTTTCAAGTAAGTAGTTTTTTGTTTATTGAGTTGAAACAAAAGTACAAGTCTCTGCAATAATACTATCAAAGAGAAATTTACAGAACAAGAAAACAAACAAAAAACAACAAACACTGTCAATGAAGTATAACTGGATAGAGTTAATCACAACAGACAATTGAGTTACTTTGCTTCTATTTTTTATTAGTTCTTTTCAGATTCTTGCAACAGTGTAATACCAGTTTACTAGTGCCTGGATAGAGGAAAGCCTAGCTGAAGGAGATACAAACAAGCTGGGAGAGACAGATTTCCCAAGTGTTATCAGGACAAAATCTTCCCCAGGAAATTAGTTAGAAGTCTAAAGTCTCAATAACTCTATCATTCTCTGATTTTCCTCCTTTTTCCTTCAAACATCCTTAACCAAAATTTGGAGATGTAATAGTCATGTATGATAATTATAATGGTAAAATAGACCAAAATGACAAACCAAGGACTGGTTGAAACTGATCACCTTCATTTTGATCCTTGCAAAAATTGTGGAGTGAGTACTTTTGCAGCACTCTTTCTGAGTGCATTCCCTGTTCTTGGGAACAATCAGCATAGATTTAATGAGTGTAGATCTTCCTTGACCAGCCCAGTTTTTTTATATGATAAAGTGACTGGATTTGTGGATACAGGGAGAGCAGTGTATGTCATTTACCTTAAAATTAGCCAGTCTTTCTACACAGCTTTTCATAGTATTTTTGAATCTAAGCTAGGACTTTGCAGTTTGAATGGGTAAAAAGCAACTTGATAAAAACTTCTATGGATAATTATTATAAGTGATTGATAGGCCATACTTTATTGAGGGCTGTGTGGAGAGCTTTAACCAATGGAGATTGGTTAGAAGTCATAGAAACATACAGTCATAGAATTGTTTGAATTGGAAGTGACATTTAAAGGTCATTTGGCCCAACTCCACTGCAAGGAACACTTGCACTTACAGAAAGAGAAGCACTGCAGGTCTTGGGATATAGAATTACAGAATCATAGAGTCATTAAAATTGGGAAAGACCACTAATAGCGTTTATTCTATCAACTCATCACCATCATGCCCACTAAACCATGTCCCTCAGTGCCACATCTACCTACACTTTTCTCAAAAACCTCCAGGGTTGGTGACTACACAACTTCCATGGGCAGCCTGTTCTAATGTCTCCACTCTTTCTGACAACTTCCTAATATCCAATCTGAACCTTCCCTGGCACAACTTAAGACCATTACATCTTATCCTACCACTAGTTACCTGGGAGAAGAGGCAGAAGGCTATTAAAATTAATTCATGTTTTCTGTAGCAATAAATTTTTCAGCTGGTTTTTGATGATTTTCTCTGAGCCATCAGTCCCTAGGCATCCTCAGGAAAAGGTTTTTAAAAATACATTAATTCTGAGTCTATGTGGGCTCTGAAGGATTTAGTATAAACTCTCTTAGTGCTCTATAACTGTATCATACTTACTCTGGAAAATATGGATGGCTTCTCTGAAGATAATGCCTCACTATAGACTGCCAATTCCAACTTTATCTCAGGAATAAGACTGGCTTCTTATATATTTCAATTATAACATGAGAAGTGCATAGAAAGAGGATATCCCATCACTTTTGCCAAATGGAAAGAGTGACTCTAGGGAACGAGAAGATTTATTTTTGGTTTTGCTCAAATAATTCATGTTTATGATAAAAAGTGACAGGACAATCTGGCATTTGGTAGTGGCTAGCAAAGCACTTTGGCTCTAAGGCCAGAGGACAAAATTTAGAAGACAATTGTTTGATATGGAGAAGAAATATGACCTTGTAAAGGAGGAAAAGTAACAGGATTTGAGTGTCTTAAGGTAGCCAGAAGCCGAGATTTAAATAATCAAAGTTCTTGGTTACCAGGCAATCCTGCCAAAATAGATACAGATGACGTCACTCATAGCCTTTCTTCCCTGTTATCTGTAGCCATGGGCTGTGCTTCTTTAGCCATTCCAGCATATGGTAGAAAGTCATCCTGCCCTTGGATTTCCACTTTCTGATAATGGATTGTGTGGATATACCGAAGACAAAAGGTTTGGAAAATGAAGCTATACAATCTTTAAAACATCAGTAGCAGGAGACAGAATTAAGTAGAAGAAAAATGCTTATTAGCCTTGGACCCAACCTTGTAAACATGTGGTCTAGCTGGCTACAGAGAAGAACTGTTGTATTCAATTCCTTATCCCAGATAATTAAAAAAAAAGATGCTCCAATTAAGTTAAACCGTCATTGTAACGCTGACAATAAAGCTATGGAAAACCTTTCAATTTGAGAATGGTTAAAGAATGAAACTACAGCAATTTACAGTGTCCGTAATAGCAGGGAGTACTTCAGAGTCCTTCACAGAGATATCTGAATAAGAATATGCTGACAGTATATATGACAGTATCTTCCAGAAAGATGTTTCTGGTAATAACAGGTGCTATTGCTAGAAAAATTCTCATGTTTTTTAGCTCTTCAAACACAAAACAAACAGCACGTGAGCTACAGCATAACAGAAGCAATGACTTGTGTTAGAAGAATACCCAGGTTAGCTAACTCCCACACCTGAAATTGTTCTGCATGGCTTTCATTTGTGACAGTCTTTGTGTCTTAGTGGATTTGGTTGCTAGAATTGAAGGAAAGATAATGCAAGTTTGCTTAAGATCAGCAGTAGAAGATTATAAAGGTCAACAAAATACAAAGGCTTAAATTGTGTATACTAAAATCAGCAAAAAATGTTCACTCATCTCACCTCTGCAGGTCCTGCCAGAAGCAATAGTATCTGTCAAGATACTGCATTTTTTGCATTAATGAAACAAAAAAGCACTAATAAATCTGGAAGCATATGACTAACATTGTCACCTATTTCCATTCCCATGTAATTTTTATTTCTCATTTTTATTCCTAAGTAGCAAATAACTACTCAGGTTTAATCTCTAACTTTTTTTCTTTTTACTTCAAAATGGAAATAGTTCTGCAACTGGTAATGCACCTTGTCAGATTTGCCTTAAATTTCTTCTGATGTATACTGAAACACCTGAGATCTCTGTTTTCACACAATGAGATATACTATGGCCAGGAAAAAAAATAATATGGAGAGAATCCATGTTAGATTCCCAACGGGATGTTGTAAGTTTCATAAAACTATATAATCCACTGGAAATCTGGATTTTTCAGTGCTGGAAAGGAGCCAGAACTCATATGCTTTATTGAATAACGTGCTGTTTCTACACTTTTAATTCATCATAAACTGATATCTGGTGAAAAAAATAGGATTTTGCCACCAATTTTGCCAAATTCACAGCGCAAGTTCATATGTGGGAAAACAAATCAAGGAGAACAGAGAGAGGAAACCTGACAACAGAAATGGAGAATGGGAGGGAGCTAGTAGCAGAGAAATAGAGCCTTAATTTTGTGTGGTGAAACATGGAGGGGGTGAAGAGAAGTAATGGGCTGAAGATGGCTCAGCAGAGGCCAGGGTGAGCCTGAGGTTGGGACCTGAGGAGGAGGAGGCTGTGCAGTAGGGATGGCATTTGCTGGGGAGAGAATCAATGAGCTCAACATACCTCCATGGGATGCATATGTGCTATTAGAGACTTCAGCAATAACACATGTGGATTTCTTCCTCTCCAGGGGCTTGCTGGCCTCACCTACACATGGACTTTGCTGGTAGACATTTGCTTGTCTATGTCATACAAACTGTGGTATTGTTGCCCTCATTATGAAACAGCGCATTTCCTTAAGCAAACGTTCATGGCTAACAGAAAATCTTTAAACCTGCACAACACCATCCTTTGTTATGCTGATTAAAAAAAATATAAAGAGATAAAATGTTATTTTTTCAATGCAATTTACATATTTTTATGTATTTCTTTATATCTGATGTTTGAAACAGTGAAATTATACGCAGGCAAAATAACATTCATGGTAATTCCCTCCCACTGTTAAGGAGGAACTAGAAATTTTTGGCCTGTAGGGGGAAAATAGTTAATGGAAGAAGGGACCAACTAAGAAAGCTGATTGCAAGCTGACATTAATTATTTCAGCTGTCCATCTCTTAATAGCTATCTTTCCACTGGTGAAAAAAGCTTTTTTTCTTTTTTCTTTTTTTTTTTTTTTTTCCCTACCAAGAACACATTTTTAACATATGTCTCTAGTGGGAAGATGGGAAACAAGGAGGTTGGAAAGCAGACTCAGCTTTTTCTGTGTGCAATTTCAGTCTTTTTCATGCTTCTTGTGGTTATTCCATTTGTGTTTATTGTCCTGCAAAGAGAATATATCTCCCCAGTGACAATTAATGGAGATTCTCCATTAAGACCAGTTGAGAGGATTCAGTACTTCCAGAGTTAATGATTACAGGTTAGCTCTACTGCATGTAGCTTAGAGGGTTATTTTTTCTTTGTCTATAGGAAGCTTGGATCACTAGATAAGCACAAATTGCTGTATAATAGTAGCTACTAATTTGATTTTTTTTCTGTTCATTTGAGGGGAAAAAATAGAGTCAAAGATTCTATAAAGCGTGGTAGTTTTCCTTTTTTTTTTTTTTTTTTTTTTTTTTTTTCTGAGGCAATCCTTCCAAACATGAAATCTGACATGAAATTTTTAACTGATTACAGAGGGAGAAGAAAAGAACAGTCAAAAATAACCAATGATTCAAAAGGTAAGATGGTTGGTGTCAAAGAAAAAAAAAATCTTGGACTGATAAGTGCCCAGTAACAGTGAGCAGCACAAATGCTATCAAGGATAAAAGAGTGTGTATTTATTCATGAGGTTAGTGAAGAAATTTCAGTGTGCAAAAGAAGGAGATCGTGATTCACTGGCCCCTGTGTAGACCTGAATCTATAACAGCTAGCTGCAACAGCACTGAGAAGTAATCAGAACATCTTGGGAAGGTCATGGCATTATATTGTAAGCTGGGAAACCAGAATTAGAGTTGCGCTGTCTGGCTCAAAGCAAGCATTTAAGCAGAACATCACTCAGTTTTTGATACTTTTAAAAGGAATTGGTTAAATTAAGAAAATGGATTTGAAGGGTGGAAATCTAATAGGTTCTGTTTTGGAGAATGAGGGTTTGGGAATCTGCTGAGAGCTCTCTAAGCCCAGAGCTTGAATGATTTAAAGACTTATGATGGAAACATATCAAGACAATGTATGACTTGTATTTAATTTAGAAAATATCAAAGTAAGTAAGAAAAGAAAAAGAGTAGGAACACATCATACCTCACATTACTTTGATTTACACTTTTCATAACACTTGGTGCTATCTTGTAAAATTTTTAAAGTTTTGACAAAATTTTATTTCTCAATAAATAATGTATCAAAATACTTGGAAATATATTTATTCAATAAGGCTTAAGTGAAAATAATATGCTTTTATGCCTCTTTCTTCACAAGAGGAAAATAGAACATAAAGCGATGATCATTCTCTGTTTGTCATAAATATCTCTAGCTTCTGGTAGAGAACACCAGCAATAATTATTGTTCATAATATGAATATTGTCAAAAGCAACTAAAAATATTTTGGTCAGTAAATTATTTTGCACAACTTTGCTTGAGTGAAACTAATTAAGGGACTGTATCAAACTGGCTGCTCATTGTTAATTTGTTTGACAAGGTGGATCTAGATTTATTCTTTAGTTTCTATTCTCACATTACACAACTGTGTTTTTCAGTTTCTAAGTTCACTTATGTGAAATGTTACAGTTGCTTAGTACTAGTTTATCTCAATAAAGCAATGAAGGTTGCTGGTCAGGATGGGTTATGAGGAATCTCTGCTGATAGAGTCATTTTTCATATTGAAGAGCCATGTGAGGGAGAAAGGAAAAGAGAAAAAAAAACAACTTTAGTAGCTTGCAGTGTAACTAGAATTCCCTGTACCTTTGCTGGTTTATAGTTGGTAAATAGCTTGCAGAAACTCATTCCCCTTGGTCTAATTCCATTGCTTCTCTACCTAATAAAAATGTTTGCAGAAACAGCAGGGGTTGTAATATCTGCTTTCCTAGTTCTGTACTTGATACTGTCTCTTATAGTTTCTGTACTTTGAATTATAGCAGAACTGCTTGTTTTTCTATAGTTAAAGATCCCTTATTGCTGCTTCAATAGGATAATCATATTTTCCAAGGTTTATAATTTGATTATCAATCTTTCTTCATTTTGGAATCTTGGCCCCATAGTTTTTAGTTGGTAAATGAATAGGCTTCTCTTCATTTAAATATTCATTTACATTAGAGCAGTCTCATTGTGTGCTATTAGTACTGCCTTCTTTATAGATGTATGGTAGACTCTAAAGCTTTGGGTACAGAATATATTTTACTCCAGTGGTTGATTTCTTAGCCATCCTGAAGAGGTGGAGGAGGCTCAAAGCTGTCCTGTGGTACACTCCCATCCAGAAGCACTCTTCTGGCCTTTCAGTTTTGGGCACAGTGTGATTTCTTCCAAGCTCTGTTGCTTACGCTTTGCAGAGAAAGGAGGTGAAAAATCTAACTGAGCTAATGTTACTCAGCTTAAATATGTCTGCAGTAGTAGAAATCACTTTTGTACACCTGGATATCTTTCTGTGAGTGAACTCCAGACCTATCTATAGAGGTATTTTTTCTGACACATCACTGGATTTGAATATGTGTACTATTTTCAATACTGTGTCCTCTCCCACCTTTAGAACTTTATAGGAATGGATATGATTTCTTCTAAACAGACTATTTTCTTGTGACCATGTCTCTAGTGTCTCTTGGTGTCTTTCTGCCTGAAGGCTCGTGTTATTCCCTTTTGGTAAAGAAGATTTCTAGCCTGTAACTTCCCTTCCTGTACAACAAACTAGTATTTGCTGCTGTGTATTTTATTGATGATATTCATTTTTCTTCTTACTCATAACGTTTTTGTGCAATTAGTATATTATTTGTAGTTTCTCAGCTAAAATTTTAGGCCTTTCTTTTATATTACTTTGAAAGCAATGACCTAGAATTTCTGACTGGCCTACCATTTTTTCATATCTACCATGTTCTCTCTTTGTTAGCACATCAAAGGCAAACAGTCCTTTTAAAATAACTTTTCTGACCATATGGCAGACCAATATTTGAGGACTATAGAGCCTCTTGAAATGCAGTTTGATCTGCAGGAAAGTGCTTGACAGTACTTACGTTCTTTGGGATTTATTATTATTTTAATATTGTATTTGACTGCCTTCATCATTGGATACCCCAAGCGAACATATTGAACTACACTCCCATAAATCAAGGAAAACAAGCTAAATTAGTTTGCTGCCTATACAATAGAACATGATTTGAGGATGAGATGAGACCTATTCTAAGCTTAAGAAAGTAAGTAATATCCTATTGATTAGACCTTGAGTTACATTTAAGAGTGTTCTACCTCCAAAAATAGCATGAGAAAATTTAATTTAAGAAAAAGATGAGAGACTGGCCACTATGTGTATTCCATTGCTCTAGTATTCTGCCAATATCCAATTTAAGAAAGAAAAAAAGAATAGGAAAAGCAACAACAGCAAAAACAACAAAAAACAGAACAACTCCAAACCTTTCACTTTGTGGATTACTGCAAATTTATAATTATATATCACCAAAATTACAAACAACATAAACCCACTGTTCTTATAGCTTTACTTAAGAGCATGTATTTTATGTGAAACTACGAAATTAAAGTAAGGAAATCACTGAAAGCAAGAGAAAATGCTTTTGAATTCTTTGCATTTTTCTATACATTATCTGATATCACCCAGTGTTTCACAAAGGTCCTTTGTGACATTCCATCTAATCAGAAGTATCATTGACCAGAAATTTGTTAAGTTCATATTCAGTGGCAGAGTCATAAAAGTCTGAACTTTCTCAGAATGTAGAAAAAACAATTGGGGTGGTAAGTCTTTGTAAACATATTCTCTTCTCTCCCAGCATACATTAGCTACTTCAAAAAAGTTACCGTTTTTTTCTGTGTTTTTTTATTGATATCACCTTATCCTGCATGAGCTTTGCTGTTGTATATGATTTTGGCTTCACTCTGTACCTGCTGCTATCACTGGAGCACCCACATCAGCTTTTCAGAGCAAAATTTATCTGAACATTCCAAATTGCACAGACCTATTTTAATTTGTTCCCTTTTAGACCATCTCTGTACAAAGAGTCAGTGAAAAACTCAAGAAAACTTGCTTCATGAAAGATAGGTGGTATAGATAGATGGGAGCCCCAGCTTTATTGGACATCAAGCAAATGGATGTGCTATGGCTTAAGATCCTTATTTTAAGCATGGTACATATCAAGACTGACAGTTAAACAAAATGTCTGTCTTTCCAGACATTTCATGCAGATTTCCTTGTCTGCTGGCAGGATAGAGGAAGATACCCGATATTGACTCATCTTGTGAATTTCAAATACGGGGTGGTTCTGTAGGCAGGCAATTCAAATACCAGTACGAAACCTTCTACCCTTTCCATGATAATATCTGTAAACTCAATTGAGTTAACATGTTTATACTGGAAAAACGTTTCATAGCATCTGTTACCCCATTGTCTTCATAAGAAATATTAGTTGGCTAACATTAGACTTATCTTAGGTGAGCCTATATTTCAAATTGTGATGCAAAATCTGATGCATTTCAAAGGATGCCTCATAAATTATCTGATGACTTTTTTTTGATCATATCACAGTTTGGTGAAATCTGTGTTTCGTAAACAAATGGTGTATGGAGAACCAAAAGGATGATCACTTAAAGAATGCAAAACTGTTCCCAGGCTTCTAGCAAGAAGAAGAACAATTATATCTTATCATACATAGGAAATGAAGATGAAGAATTTGACCTGTGGAGAACAGACAGGAAAGACAACCACAACACATCCCCATTTTGAATTAAAATATTTGCTTTTCTAGCCTTAGATTTTTTTAAAGAAATTGGTGGTTTTCTCAAGAGTTTTGGTCTTGGAGAGAGAGCGCAAGTACTGAAGTCAGTATCTTGTTCAAGCTGAGATGTGATTGGTATTTGAGACACATTGACAGTCCTGGCAGATACAACATGGTACCTACAGCAAGCATGTGTCCTTGGATCATCACGATCCTTGGATCATCATGAATCCTCAGGATTTTCCTCAAATGAAATAGCACTAGCTACTCAAATTGCAGCTCTGGTGATGACTGTTTGCAGGTTCTGGGGAGCAGCTCACCTGATGGTCAACAACAATGGCTCTGCTTAATAGCAGACTTGGTTATCTAGAAGTAGTGTTAACATCACAGCAGGTGATGGGGTGAGGTCCTAGGAGTAGCTCATCAGTCAGCTGTAATGGAAGATAAGGCAACTAAATCACAGAGAAACACCAACTTTATGGGTCCTGAGTTTAGGTGGTTTAGTCTTATTAACAACATGGGTTTTGAAACCTTTGCCTACACCTTTGCTCCCTGCACCTCAGTGTTTTCTGATAGAAACATGGCAGAATTTCAGTTCTGCAAGCTTCCTTCAGTTTTTTCTTTTTCTCTCTGGAGTCATGACTGAAAAATTTCAGCTGGAAATCCAGTGACTACATCTGGGTGAGCCATACTGAATCCACTTTGTGCATATCCTGTCTGACCTTGCCTGCCAACCCTGAGGAAGTGGGGAACAATAAGACAGGAAATTCCTTTTGTGAGAAGAAAGTGCCTTTATATGCATGAACACCTACCTGAATCTTTGTCTGGCTGCTCCCTTGTAAAAGCATGTGATATTTCTTATGGCAAGCTGATGCTGAGCAGTAATGGCAACTGTCTTCTGTAACTGGAAAAGAATATAATGACAAGAAAATGAGAAACAAGAGAAGATATCCCAGTGGTATACAGCTGTAATTATCTTGTATAAATTGGTTTAAAGTGATTTATAATGGAGGGGAGGTATTAAAAGAACTTGTGTCCCTTTTTTTTTTCACTCTGCAGTATAATCCCAGGGGCTGTATAGGTTAAAGTGTGCTCCATTTGCAGTATCGTGCAGCAAAGGATTTTTGTTTCATACTGAATTGGACCTCAAAAGAGAGCTGAGCAAGAAAGCTCATCATGTGGATGAAAACCATGCTTAAGTACCTTGTGAAAAACTACCTGTTCTTCACCCTTGACCTTCCATGTAGATCAATAGACAGAAAGTTTTGGAGGAAGCAGGTTAAGAAAGAAAACAGGAATAGTAGAGCGCAGAAAAGGCAATAAATGTGTGCTTACTTAGTGTTAAAGTAATGTAATTATCTGTGTGAAAGTAAGCTAATTACCACCAACTTATGCTAAATTTCAGTATTCTACCTGTATTTATATTGTCTAGGATATCCAGAAATGTCATTTAAGTGTAATAAATTCATAGATTTGTTTTCTTGGTTTGTTGTTTTTTTTTTGTTTGTTTTGTTTTTGTTTTTTAAGTCTTCACTAACTTTTGGAGTTTCTTATTTAGTCCCTTACAATGATTGTCTGGTGAGCTGTCTTCTCTTCTTGATCCATAATGAATTTTACAGCAAGAAAAATACTTCAAGTTGATAAGACTTTTATAAAAATAAACTTTTCTGTAATTGGGATTAACTGAAAATACATATTATCTGTTCTTACTAATTCTGATGTTTATTTAGTAATATGATTCTGTCATCTGTATGAATTTAAACAGCACTCCATCAGTCTGTTGAGGAAAGTGATATAAGCCAGTACTTTTGCATGTACAGCTGATAAAACTAACTATCTCTGGAGATTTCTTTTCTTGGAAAACAATTACGTACACTGAATAACCTCATACCTTCACAAGGCCTTTAGAGAAAACTTGCTTTTTGTTGGGAGGACAAGCCCTGTGAAGTCTGTTGTCATTGAATTTAGCTTGCCACTATAGCGATTAAGGTGAGATTATTTTTGCTTGTCAAATATATTTATATTTTAATATCCTTCAATGTAGTACATAGTATCTGTAAAAGATAGTCATTTTTCCCCTGCATCATTTCCATTCAGTTTATAAAAGTTGACATGATGCGTTTTTGTTATGCTTGTGAATGATGGTAACAGAATAAAAGTAAGCATATTTAAATATCTGTCTTAACTGAAAACAGAAAATGAGCAAATTGTTAACTTTCAACCTGAAGGCAATAGAATAACTTGCTCTCCAATTTCCTGTGTGGGTTTAGTGTTTTGCATTATGATTGCAGATAATATCAAATACAGATTACCATTTAAGCAGATTTTAGGTTAATTTTCATCACAAATATCCACATAAGCCCACTGACAGTAATAATATACTCATTTATATCAAGTGATTATTTGGCTTTTTCTCTTCTCCACATTTGTGGTCTCTGCAAATAATGTATTTTGGAGTAGGAAAAAGTGGGGGGTTGAACTTCTTTAGCAGTAGATAAAGAAGAGAAAATACCTTAAAAATGTGATGGCAACCTGTCCTCTCAACATCAATCAAAGATCTTACAATTGCAGGATTGTGATTAGCAGTGCTATGAGCAAAATGCAGCTGTCCATTTCTGGGCTGCAGATCTTGCAGTAGGTGTTCTATTGTCAGACAGCCAGTATTTTGAATCAAGACAATTATTTCTTATTATAGAGAAAAAAGTTTTATCTGTGTCCTTATAACAGCAATTACCCATCTGTAAAAGTTGGCCATTTGGAGAATAACATGTTACTGAATTTCTTATTTTGTGGTCATTAGATTTTCCTTTTTTGCTTCCAACTGATGTCAGATGTTTCCCTTGCTTCTGTTAATTCAGAACGGTTCAGTTGTTGTACGCTTCAAATTCTTCAGCTCCTGAGGGTACTAAAGAGGCACCCAGCCTTTAGGCAGACTTAGTAGAGAAGCAAGGGCTGTTGTTTTACATTGTCGGTGGTGAACACTGAAATGACAGTGTCCAATCTGTCCGCAGGACAGAGCATCAATGCAGCAGTAATGAGGCAGTTTTCAAAGAAGCTGAGGTGATCTAAAGCTCAGTGAAAAAACATTAGTCATGCATGAAATGTTTTCTACCGGGCAACGTCAGAATCAACAGTTGGAAATTTAGAAAGCAAGGGTGTGAAGCAAATGAACCACTTGTGTTTGTTTCCAAATAGGGACTTCTGTTGATCGTTAATTTAGTCTCAAGCTTCCCAGCAGCCAATCTCTCGCCAGTTAGTATGGAAAAGCTCAGTGAACGTTTACTCATTGTAACTGCATATTCACTCTTGCAGTTCCAAGGAAAATTCATTTGAGATGAGTAGGTATATCTCTAGAAGACCACATGCCTTTACTATTTGTTACTGATGTAAATATGCACTGAATGAGGCTGTATGAAAACAGAACTCTTTTTCTCCCCAAAATGCAACAAAAACAGGTTCTCCAAGAGAAGGCACTGTACATAGTAGCATTACAGAGCACAGCCTGAGTTCCCAGCCTCTATAGGGATCACCAACATACAAATCAGGTGTGTGCCAAGGATCAGTGCCTATTCTGATAATCAGACCCAGAGACAGTGACCATGTTCAGTGGCAAGCAGGGAAAAATAAAATTCAAGGATATGTATTTTTTTTCTTTTGTGCATTGTGGAATTCTTCTCTCTTTCTTTCTTAGACTAACTTCTAGTTACATTCAGCTATCCACAGAATTTCTAATGTAGGAAAAGTTTATGTAACAGATTATGTCGATTAAGAATGTTTTGCTTTTGTTTGTCAGTGCTATGAGATCGTGTTTCTTGTGTTGCTTCAGTTCTTTAATTTGATTGCTACAAGAGACAGCCAATCATATATTCAACTAATGTGAAACAATAATAATTAAGTTCATTTGTGAATCAATTGACAAAATAGATTCAGTGCATGTATCCACTCTGTAATGAGATATAAGGAAAAAAACATTAGTGAAGGACAGGAACTCTGTAGTGAGTACCTGAGATTGCTCAGGCCAGCTAACCTAGGGGTGAAGAGAAGGGTAATTATTTGAATAATGATGATATCATCTGCCCTCATCTGTCACATATGCTGTTAAATTAGCTTTGTCATGACAGACAGGCCATGGTCAGGCCTATCCAAATTGACAAGATTATATCTATACTCTTTCCTAGAAATAACATTTTGAGCTTGCACGGAAGAATTAGATGAGTTAGCTAAGTTAAGGCATGGGGATATCACAAATGTCACCAAGCACCTTGGCTTCTGCAGCTTAAAGAATGCTTGTTAGAAAGCAATATGTATTTCTTTCCTGCCATGGATTTCCTGTTACATTTAATGTGTCTGCTGCAGTGAGCAGTGAAATGTATTATTTTCTGAATCTAAGGTGGCACTGCCTACTGATGTGCTGCAGCACAGAGATGTCCTGCTTGGAGGCTTCTTCAGGATCTCTGCAAGTTACATTAGTGACTTATCAAGGATGACTCTGTTAGCTTGCAAAGTGAGCTGATATCCTCATAGCTTTTTCATTCTTAAATAAGAATCTGTGAATGATTTATGCATTATTTTCCATGTGAGTAAAGTGTTTGCTTTCAGAAGGATGAAGTGACTAAATGTATTAGCATACTCCAGAAAGCTGCAAAACATTCTGGATGATTCACGCTAGGAAGACGCTAGGGCATCACTAATGCAGGCTTTCCAGGATGCAAGTTCAAGGGCTGATATGAGAGAATTTGAAATGAAAATTATTACCTCAGTTTATATTACTTAACACTTTAATATAAGAAAGCTGCAGCTTTGTATGGAGAATTTAGATTTGAAAATAAGCAAACATTTGCTGCTGTGTTAAATAATAGAAATGCATGTCTTTCAACTGGTGGTTCAGTACTACTGAGTAGAAGTGTACTTACTGTGTTATACTGAAATTCAACCTCAAAACATACCTAAATCTGCAGCAGTGTTCAAATGACAATGGCTTGCTTACCTGCTGCTTTCTGCTCTGCTTATAATTCTCTTTTTACAAATTTTAAGATGGATGACTTTGCTGTCAGGAAGAACTAGGAAATAAAATTGAAGACTCCACCTGATGCACTCAGTTCCCTGATGCATCTTCTGTAGGACCTCCTCATTAACTTTTCAAAATCTGTGCATTTGGAGGAATCCTGGTAGGAGTTCCATAAATGATAGATGAAGAAAATAGCTTCTATCCCACAGCTGTGCAGAGGATGAGAGATTAAAAAAAAGTCATAGTGTGTTTGACAATCATTTGTATTTTGAACAGTGTGTAGCAGCAAGGGTACCTGTTTTTGATAAAAACCAAGAAAATGCAGAAATTGTTACTTGTTTCTGTTACTGTAAAACATCAGCTTTCATGAGAAGACATAACCAACATTTTGGAGTTCAGCCTCAAGCTTACAGGTAGCCAACTTCCATCCATATAGTGCTGAAAGGTTTGATCCTCGTGTACTCAACCACTCTTACATTTGAGTGAAATTAACTGGGGGCCTGAGTAGCTTCAGAAGACCAAGTGCTCAGTCCTTGCCACAGCCAAATAGAACAAAGGACTCCCAAAAAGCAGTGCAATGGCAGAGAAATTCAAGATGCAATCCACATATCATGGAAGCTGTTTTTTGTCTACCTTTATTTTTACAGGCTATTAACATTCTACTGATAGATGACCATCAAAATGCCATGAATTTTTTCAGTGCCAAATAAAGCATCAAATAATAGGAAGTAAATTCATATTACTGTTGTTAAACAACATTCTATTTTTTGTTTAAACAAAAGTTTAGAGAATTACTCACTTATTGGCCTGATGGTACACAAATTTGTACTAGTAGTTCATCAGGATGATCACTGCATCTTTGTGGTGTAGTTACTTAGGCAGCTTTCAGTGTATCCATGTTTCCTCTTGAGAGCAAATCCTTGTCTTTGTAAGTAGATAGTACAACACAATTAAGAATAGGTATTTTGGGTACTTCTAAGATGTAATTTTGTTTGATCCTAGTTTTGATCTTCACCTTGACTGTCTACTTTGCCTCAAAAGTATAATCATATCTTTATTTCCAGAAGTTTTTCTCCAATGAGATTTTTTTTTTTTTCCTCATTAGAATTAATAAGATAAAAAATGGTTTGGGATTTCTGGTTGTCGTTAAAGTCTTTGTCAGTATACCTCTTAATCTCCATAGATTCTTGGGCAAAAACCAGCTGTCCTAAAATTATATCCTCTGTCATTCTATGTCTAAATAATTACCAGAATTTCTTACTAATAGAAAATACAATATATTTAGTAAAAAATATGTACCCCATTAGGAAGGAGATTTCTTATCTCAGTAGCTGAATTGCAAAATAGGAATGATTCTCCTAATGGCTCCCAGCAGAACCAGAAACAAAATTTTGTTGATATGACTGTATTTTGTAGTTTTACTTCTGTTATACTTATTTCTCTGTAGTGCTTATAATCTGTATAAGAAAAAATACTACTAATTATGTAGCTTATTTAATAGAGGGGAAGAAGTTATGTTACAAAGAACTAAAAAGAATTTGTATGATTATTTTATTAGATTGTTATCCATACAATGGAGATTTTTTTTTCCTCCATGACAACTAGTACTGTCTTTACATTGTTCCAGATAAATATATTCAAACTGTTATAAAAAGTAGGAAAGAGTAATGAATGCTAAAAAAAAAAAAAAATTATACCTACAGAGCTTCAGTTTTCTTTAAAGGATAATGTGAGCTAGCAGCAGTTTAGGTACTTGTCTGTTGGCTTATGTGGAAATAGTACACAATTTTGGATGTGAGATTATTGGGTCAAAATCTGTCTTGGGGTCTGTTCTGTGATACTCTTTTTTTTTCTCCCAAGATTTATTTATTTTTGTCAGACTCCTAGCAGCCTCAGTCTATGCCTCAGGCTCTGAACAGCCACTACTGAAGTGTTCAGAAGCTTGACAAAAAGTTGTTCTACTTCTTATGCCGTAATGCTGCTTGGACAGAAATCAACGGAACGTGTGCCATTATGCTTCATTCCACTAAGACCTCTAGGTATGACTCCAATGTCATCTAAGATCTGTTTCCCTGAGTCATGTATAATTTTATATTCTGTCAGAATTGTAACGTGCAGTGTATTGTAATAGCCCCAACCACATGACAGTGGGAATCAGTAGCCAGACTGCTACTGGTCTTCCAGGTTTCTCTGTGGTTGTGGGTAACAGCGTCACAAAGTGGACCAGAGAGTATAAACAGAAAATTATAGAATTGTCAGTAGAGCTTTTCTGTGCTAAAAGCTTACTTTTTTGCATACTATGTATGCAGGAGATGAAGTACAAATTTAGAAATAAGCAGAGTTAAAGACTTGGTCCAACTTTCATGCTTACGCGGCGATGCTCCTCAGAAGCTTCTTACTGCAAATGCTTGCTTGTAAAGAGCAGTCTGAAAATCAGTTCTTATGTTGCCTGTCAGAAATGAAGTACTGTTTTGAAAACCCAGTTTCTTTCATTGTGACTGGAGGTGTTGTTGGTGTGGCCTTTGTTACCATTGTCCACTCATAGAAGAGTTTCCGTTCTGTCCTGTGTGTAGTGGCAAAATGCTGGAAAATTTTGCAACTTTTGCCAGGCTTCCATGGGTTCTGTCTTTGGCATCTTGTTCTGTATATTTTCTAAGAAATTAGAGAACTGTATGAACATCATTATAAAGAAGGGTGTCAAACTGGCCATCCAATTTCATAAAAAACAGGTGTTAGTAATGTCTTAAGGAGTAATGTCTTAATGTCTTTACTCTCTGCCTTTCTCCCTTTTATTTTTTTTTCCCCTCACTACTTTCAAGACTGTACTACTTATGTGTAAAGCTTAAATATTCTGTAATTACTGTATGCTTGTCTGAAACAGTAGCAGTGAGCCTAGATGAAAATGCCACCTTGAATCATCTTACATGTGCTGTCCTACAGGTACAACACGCTTCAGTGTGACACAGAACAGCTCAGTGCACTCTGCTGCAAGCTAAATAAGGAAACAGGAATAACCCATAATTTCATGCAGTGCCATTGGTGGGAAAGAAATTGCAACAGAAGGAGATATTTTTATTACTCCTTTCTTTTTCAACAAAGCCTTTTCATTCTCTTCCTCTTTGCATCTTTTTGTTTTAAAGGATATACCCAGTGAATTTTTTTACAGCTTTTGGTAGTAGGCTTCAGAATAAACTGAATGCAGAATGAAATTTAAGATCTTATCTATCAAGTCATGGCTGCAGAGACAAAAGCACGGGCACTGCACGAGGGCACTGTCACAGAGTTGGCTGCTGATGCAAAAAATGAAATGGAACTCGAGTATCCAAACACCAGTGCTTCAGACGAGTTCCTATGATCTTGCTATCGCCATGCCAGGAATCTTCTTGCTTACCTGTGTCGGTTTTTGCAGTTCTTGCTTCCTCAGTGCTAAGAGCATTATCAATAAGATTTTTCTGAGAATTTAACAGTTTGTCTTCTTCCTTTTAAAAGGGAGTTCTAAATTCTGGAATTCCTTGTACATAATTTTTAATGTCAGTGAAATACAGCTTTTTCATAATATTTTCCCGTGCACTATTACGATGTCAGTGACTTTTCTCCTGCCAATTTTTGCCATTTACAGCACAAATAGCCTTGAACACGGTTTAAAACACATTAGACAATTGTAATCTGTCAGATAATATGGATAAACATGAATAATTTTTATTTTATTGAGACTCAAAATCAAAGACGGCAGTGGAAAATATTCTGCCCACCCATCAATTTATGCAAACTCTTTTAATTATAACACATCATCTGATTTATTGTTGATGTTGTAGAAAAGTTTGTTTATACTTTCAGATATAGGAGGTATATGAGATGTATATCAGTCTGGTCTAGGACTTGCAATGAGCTGTGAACTAGTCCAGAGGTTCACTGAAATATGTGGGATTAGCAGAAGGAAAGAAGCTTACCAAAGCCTGCATGTGATCAGTTAACATAATGTAAATTTTATATTTGCTGTATGCATACATTCGGTGTCATCAAATGTACAAGTATATGTGCCTGACTTGGAAGACTGGTATGGTATGGAATAGAAAACATAAAACTCTAAATGATTCTATTGCAGAAACCTATTTGTAGTAGCAGTAACTTGGGCCCCAAGACCCAGCGTGAGACAAACAGGCATTCTACATAAGCATACATCTCAAGTGCTGAGTCCTTTTGTACTGTGACTACTTACATTTGGGAGTGAGAGATTACACCAGAGGTATGTGTGTTGATGGCTAGTTGGATTGAAAGCATGACTCCATGACCATGTCTAATACACAGTCCAGGCTTATTAGTTGTGTCAAAATGATAATGTTAGGGTTTGTTTGTTCATTTGTGTTTTGAAGTGTCAATGGGGCAAGCAGTTCTGGCTCAGGTTTGGAGGCATTTTTAGGAAGGAGTTGCACAATGATTGCATTTGCCAAGGCAGAGAGACAAAGAAATGAGAGAGATACTGACATTCACTGACACTTGTTGAATGTTTATTGAGGCTGAACCGTGGATGTGAGCACAGTGAGGCAGTGGTTGGTGTGTTTCAGCAGTGGCAACAATGGCAGTGCCACCTCCGCTGGTCCACGTTTCTGCAAGTGCAGCAAGCAGGCTCTTGTTCATCACTGGAGACAGTACAGAATTAATGTTGGTGCCTGTGTTGAAAAATAGTGTTTTGCAGATGAGAATTCCCTCTATCAAATAGTGTTATTGTGCTCTTTGTGTTGGTGTCCTTGTGTTTTGTGACATTTGCTTGTGGATGCCCCATCCCTGCAGGCATTCAAGGCCAGGCTGGATGTGGCTCTGAGCAGCCTGGTCTGGTGGTTGGCAACCCTGCACATAGCAGGGGGGTTGAAACTAGATGATCATTGTGGTCCTTTTCAACTCAGGCCATTCTATGATTCTATGATAAGCTGTAAGACTATGGTTTGGGAACTGGATGGTGACCAGTGCAAAGTGTTATTAAGCTATAAGTACAGCTCTTCTGGGCCAGATATTTAAATATCTATGTAAATAAAGAATGTGTCATTTCTGAGGAGCACAGGAGGTACCTTTCCATCTTCATGTTTCCGTGGCATGTGTGTGATGAGTACTAAAATGGTAATCCTGCCCACTGGAAACCTAAACCCAGTACAGATGGCCTGTATGGAAACTGCATGGGCAGAAAAGAATAAATCTGTGGAATGTCTTCTGTACAAGAGCATAATTCGTGTAGCTTGTCTCCAGGTGACACGGTCTGCATAGAAATGTTTTAATTGCATCAATCTTTAAATTTCTGTACAAGTTTGGCTACTCTTACAAAAACCGTGATATAAAAAGGGATCAAATTGAAGACACATCATGAATAACTTTGTATTCTTTCTGTATATCATTCACGTTGTGATCAAAACTCTGGACCACAGGTTGTTTTCTTGAAAACATCACTACTCTGAAGTCTTTGGAAGATCTGGATGGGTGGTATAACCCATGGATTTATTTCTTGGAATTGGAAAGCTACAAGTTAGAACTAATGTCAAAGAAGTGCTTTAAGAACTACAGTGGGGAAGAACAATTTTGCATACAATGGATGTATTTCTTTTGTCATCTCTCCAGCAGTTTATGTGTTTATTTGGAGAGATAATGCCAGTTCATGTGGAGTAATAGATGCTTTGAGCACATTTCAATGAATTGTTGGTTCCTGATAGCAGCTACCTGAGAAATTTTAATGTTCAGGCACTAACTATTATGGCTTAGAGGCTTATGCTTTGAAGATATCTATAGATAGATGCCAGATCCAGTCACTGTTTCTGTTCTTCCAAGAAAGGCATAATGATCCTCCTGTTCTGTGTGTGAAACTCCTCTCCATCTTGGCACCCATGCCATCTAGTACAGATGCAACCAGTTTATTATCAGCTCTTTAGGTTACTTAATTAGCTCTTCATTACCAGTGTAATCTGAAGTTATTTAGTTCTCAAAATAAGATTTTCAGGTCAGATTATTTCATGGACTTGAACAGACCCATGCAGTAGAAATTCTGTATAGGAAAAGGACTATACCCATAAAATATGGACTTATAGCAAGCAACCCTGATTTGCATGCATGCAGTGAATTTGTATGGATGTGAGAGTTCTCCTTCCCTTACACTGCCTCTTCATGTTCATTTAATCACAGTAGCTTACATTAACCAGAGGGGTTTGAAGTGATCTGTCTGTCTTTTGAAGGGCAATTTGCTTTCATAGGCTATTTAGACATCTCCATGCTGTGTTTCTTTCTACTGAGCCAGACTAAGCCTTAAAAAACAGAATCATAAAATTGCACAGGTTGGAAAAGACCTTAAAGACCATAGAGTCCAACCTCAACCTAACCATACTACCCTAACTCTAACAATCCTCTGCTAATTCACGTCCCTGAGCACCACATGCAAATGGTTTTTAAACACACTCAGGGATGGTGACTCAGCCACCTCCCTGGGGAGCCTATTCCAGTGCTGAACAACCCTTTCTGTAAAGATGTTTTTCCTGATATCCAACCTAAACTTCCTCTGATGCAATTTAAGGCTGTTTTCCCCTTGTCCTGTCAAAGCCCTTCCCGTTGAAAGTGGACCTGCATAGCCATCCTTATTAGTGCATTTCTCCTCTCAGCCACAGCCTGGCAGCTTTCCCTGGCTTACCCTGCTGAAGGATGGTCTTGCTCGAGGTCTCCTGCCTTCCCTGGGGTCTGCATCTGCCATCACATTTCCCAGAACCATTCATTTCCCAGAGAAGGATATGAGACATCATGGCAAAGGTCTTTATTTCCTTTTATTTCCTGGGGTCAACGAGAGCACAGAGATGAACAACTGGGGATGAGAGATGTCTCTTGCAGGGTTGTCTTTTTTATCATAGATTTTTTTTCTGAATTCATGATTCATAAGAAATCATGCTATATCATCATGTTAGGTCCTCCAGACTATCACACTCATTCGTAGAGCTCAGGCCTTGATGCAGGTGCTTTAGTAGCTTGTCACAGAGTAAAGACAGTGATCTGAATAATGCAATTTTTTGTACTAATTACTTTTATCAGAAGAAGATTTATTGGATGTTGTGTTGAGGGACATGATCTAGTGAAAACTACTGATGATAGGTGGATGGTTGGACTGAATGATCTTGTCGATCTTTTCCAACCTTGGTGATTCTGTGACTGTGAAAGTTCTGGTTTTGACTTGTTGGAAAGAAACTGGATATTGTGTTATCTGTACTTGTTATTAGATATATATATATATTTTAACCTGGAGGAAGGATAGTCCCACACATTTATTTGACAAAATCTTTTGGAATGTTTCATTGCTGCATATTTCATTCATTTCCAGCTGCTGAAGCTTCTGAAGAACAGGCACTGTATCAAAAGTCCGTGTGATGTACTAATGACTATTTAATACTATCTAACAGAAAATTGAAGTGAAACAGTCTGATGAAGAAAGTACTTCAATCTGCATGGGCAGAAAGAAAAGCAATGCAAGTATAAAAGCAATAAGTGAATCTGGCTTACGTTTTGATGCTGCACGCAAATGTATGTAAGAACTTAATTGAATTATTTGAACTGAGCAAATAATGTGAAGCAAATAGCCAATTTAAATATAGCCTTTTTCATTTCTTAAATTGCTCACGAGCTGCTTAAAAATGTACTTATATAATTCACAAATTATATATTAGCAAAGAATTCTACACTTCTCTCATAAAGCAAGGCAGGTAAAACTACCCGTATTTGAGATGTCAGGTCTATTGGATGGCTGAGGTAGGTATTTAATAAGCAACTCCTTATATGGTCTTTAATATCTTCATCAATGACATCTACAAGTGGAATCAAGTACACCTTCAGCAAGTTTTCAGTTTACACCAACCTATGTTGTGTTTTTAAAACACCTGAAGGATAGGATGTCATTCAGCAAAACCCAGACGAGCTAAGCAGTGGGCCCAGGTGAACCTCATGAGGTTCAACAAATCCCAGTGTAAGGCCATGCATGTGGGTCGTGGCAATGCCCACTAAAAGTACAAGCTAGGGGATGTAATGTTAGAGCACAGTACTGCTGGAAAGGATTTGGTGATACTGGTGGATGGCAGCTAGACATGAGCCAGCAGTGTTGCCTTTGTAACCCAGAAATCCAACCTGGGCTGCATCAAAAGTAGTGTGGTCAGCAGAATGGGGAGGTGATCCTGCCCCTCTGTGCTGTGAGACCTCACCATGAGTGCTGCTTCCACATGTGCAGCCCTCAGTACAGGTGAGACATAGACCCAGAACTGACTAATCTTAGGAAATTTAAATGCTCAAAATCAAAGAGTATGAGATGAAGACGTTATTTCACTCAATATTAAGATTCTTCATGAAGTAAGAATGGGGTACTTATTGTCTTTCCTAGTCTTGAAAACTGTTCAGTGGGAATATTGCATGGTGAATTAACTCTGGGATTCATGCAGGTCTGAGAAATTCCAAGGAAAAGTTATTTTCAGGACAGCTTTTCTAACATGAGCTGTCATATAGGACTGTGATGTAAGTTCATACAATGTTTTCAGTTTTCCAACCTGCCAAGGAGACTTACCCAGTCTAAACAAGTCTTTATATAACAGGAGTTTCTAAAGTCAATTTCCCGAGAAACCCTTGAGATGTTTTTATAACGATGAAGTTGTACGTTAGCCAATGTGTTCTAACCTAAAGATCAAAAAGCCTAAATTGCCTGCGATGAGAACTAATTGCTAAATATCTCTGCTGTGCTTTGAAAATATACTAGTGGTAATAATGTGACTCTTTTCTTCCAACTGCAGACCTTAGAACATTTTTAATCCAAGTATTTATTGAATTAGCAACAAGAGAAAACGCTGCATGACTCTCAGTAATTGTGTTTGCTGGATTTGATCAGGTTTGTCTGAGATTTGACATGATTGAAGTGCTCCAATTGTGCAGACAGAAAGGATTTGTGTTGCATGGGTAACAGGAATTCTGTAGCACAATTGAAATGAATTTTAGAGTTCAAGAAGGATTTTAAAGGTAAAGGTAAATAAAGGTATTTGTCATACAGAAACATGCTGATAATCTCAGGGGAGACCTTATCGCTCTCTAAACTACCTGAAGGGAGGTTGTGGTGAGGGGGAAGCCGGCCTCTTCTCTTATGTAACTAGCAATAGAACTAGAGGGAATGGCCTCAAGTTGCACCAGGGGAGATTCAGGTTGGACATTAGGAAATAGTTCTTCTCTGGGACCGGTCAAGCACTGGAACAAACTGTCCAAGGTGGTGGTAGAGTCACCATCCCTGGAGGTGTTCAAGAAGTGTTTAAATATTGTATTGAGGGACATGATTGAGTGGGAAGTGTTGGTAATAGGTGGACAATTGGGCTGGATGATCTTAGAGGTTTTTTCCAACCTTGGTGGTTCTGTGATTCTATGAACTTTTCTATGAAGAACTTGGTAACAAAAGCTAGGAAGAACCTTGTGAAAGCCATCCTGGTTGCTTTGGACCGTATATATATCAAACATTATCAAATATGTTGATGTGTTATAAAAATATGATATTTTTTTAAGTTATCCTTGCAGTTTTTCGTTCTTTGGCTGTTTGTCTGAAAAAGATGTTAAGTTTATCTCCTAAAAAAGATACTAGTTAAACCCAACAGAGTTTTCAGTCTGGGAGTTTCTTTACATTAACATTTTTTTCCACTTAACACATTATTAAGTCATCATTTAGAGTAACTTTTCACCAAGCAATTTCTTCAGCTTTGAATGGAACTGTGACTCATTTCCCCTGTTCTTAATTCCGAATTAACCAGCTTTCCCAAGTGGAAGTGTTTCATGCTGTTTGCTTGTGGTTGCTCAAAATTACACCGTAAGCTGCTGTTTCAAATATTCCCAATGTAGGAATAAGCAGATCACATCAAGAAGAGTAAGGAGTGATCTAACATTCACTCAAAAGCTAAACATATTTCTGTGTACTTCTTGAAACACCTGTGCAGTCCATTAATTTTCATTCTTATCTGAACCTTTTTGTCTTAAGGCTGGACTGCCTTAATCATTTTTGAAAAAGTTTGTCAACGGTTTGTCAAAAACCCACGACAGAGTTATAGCCTGCCACTGGTTAAAAAAAAAAAAATCCTACCAGAAATTAATCAACTTCATTTTGTCAACATCAGTAATTACAGGTACTCATCTGAGGTTCTATTTGAGCTTGCAAACCTGACTAGGTATGTCTACAACGAACCTAACCTTTTCCTGGTGTTTTCTGCACCCTTTTCTCCAAGTATCATGAATGCAACACTGTTATTCAGACTTTGCATATGTCCTCTCTTTTCACCTTTATAATTCACAGGCAATCCTCGTGCTCATTTGCTTCCTTCTGCTTTGCCAGTTTGGCACTCCAAGCCCTTAGCATCTGAGAGCCTTCTCTTGTGAAAAGCAAGTGGGAGCCAATGACATTGGAATGACAGACAATTATTTTCAAGTCATAAGCTTTCATCATAACCTTATAATCATTACATTATAATTCACCCTGACCCATATAATTTTCAATAAAAATCGTATAAGAACTGCTTATCTAACACATTATTTAAGAAAAGTAAAACTAGGGAATTCAGCTTTTGAAAAACTAGAGTTACAGAACATAACCGAAAGAGAGATACTCATGAGATATAAGCACTTTACTAAGGATTAAATCTGCACTATGTCAGAAGTAGATATCAGTACTATAATTACAGATTATATTTATAAAAGAATTAAGTATTTCAAATCACAGAAAACTTTCTAGATATTACTGGCAAACTAAAAATTAGACTAAGAATCATCTCACTTGATAGTTTTTGTTTGTTTGTTTTGGTTTTTTTTACAGACAGCTTCTAAGCTGTCTCAGGAAGAGAGACATAATAAAGTCCTGAAATCTTTCCTTTGTATTCCAGGTCTTGTTTGCATATTGTTTATAAGACAGAAAATATCCAGGCCTTCTGTGCAAGTGAGAAACTTGTCCCAGTTAAGAGATAGCAACATTAATAATATTTAGCATAAACTTGTATGTTTTAAGAGATAAATTCTTAAGACTTGGATATCTATCCTTGGATCCAACTGTATGCATTGGAAACCTAAATTTAAAAAATTAGCATTTAAGTAGGATCTCCAAATTCAAATCCATATGTTCTCCACTCCTGTGGAAAGAAAACACAAAAATGTAATGGGACTTAAAATGAGATATTTCAGAAAGTATGGCTTCTCAGTCTGTCTGGTATTGATACCATATTCCTTTCTGAAAAGAGCTGTGACTGGTAGGTATAATTGCTCAGTGAAACACGGAGGACTTCGTTCTTTATTAGTCATGTAAGCAAGTATGAACATGTTTCTATGTAGAGTGGTAAGGTGTAAAATCTTAACTTTCAAAAATTTTAGCCCAATTTGGTTCTTTCCTTTCTTTTTGAGATTTGCAGACCTGCAGTCCTGAGCCTCAACTCAAACATTTCTAGTGCATTCTCCTTCCATGATGAAGGTCGGGCTTCATGTAGCAATGTAGGACAACTCTGTAGCAATGTGGACAACTCACAGACAAGCATTACCTCAGAAATGTACACCTGTTAAGTGCAAGGAACAGAAAAAAAGGAATTTCTGGATTGGCAGTTATTTTTCATCAGTGGAGCCATGTAACTGTTGATTATGGTTCCTCCACTATGAAAAAACTCCATTTAAAAAAAAATAGGGGGGTGGGGGGGCGAGTAAAGGGTCAGGAATACAGAGTAATTATGTCTGATTTACGTACTGGATTCTTTGTCAGGTGTGGAAGTTTCCATTAAATACGACTGTTCTTAAGAAGACACACAAACACAGATATGAACACATATAATTATTTATATTAAATTCTGCAGGATTTCTTACTGGGACTTGTAGAATGCAATCAATTCATAAATTATTTGCAAAAAAAAAAGAAAAAAGAAAAAGCGGAACGTAATTCAGGAATTGTTGTGTAGAACATATTACTTTACATAGAAATAGTTTTATAGCTGTCTGAAACTAATTGGTTTGTTTCATTCACAGTGATTTATTTATTAGTGTTGCTGATTTACACACATACTCAGCTTGGAGTACACAGAACAGTTTTATATAAAAATTGATAAATATATTTAATTTATTGATTTACAAATGGAAAATGTATTTGGTCAAAAAAGTTTATTGGTTCATAAGAATGAAATATTGATTTTTGTGTGCAATGGGAGTTCTAGATGTGCACTTGAGACGCAGCAGAACAGCTTACATTGCTTCATGCAAGTCTATCCCGCTTTTACTCCTTATCTTTATTTTGAGGGATTTATAGCTAGGTCATAAAAAAGAGTTTGGCCTGATTCTTCTAATGCAGTCATGTATTTACAGTTTGATTTCTCAGTCAAGGGCTCTTTTAAGTACGTTCACAAAACATATTGGTCACTCGTAAGCAGTAGCTGTTTAGAATAAATCCTCATTACTATAACTGCAGATTTATTTCTGTATGTAATTTCTGTAATTGGCTATTTGTGTTCTTCTGTGTTTTCTGATAAGTAAAATAATGTGTTTAATTAATGATAATGAAAAGTATTGTAAAACTGTTATACATTGATAGATGGATTAAGTGTTGAACTTAAGGCTGAGCTTGATGGTGCTGGATACAGGGAGAGTATGTCTGACCTGAAATGTTCATGAATTAATTTCCTTTAGCCCTGGGGCAGAGAAACATTCAAGAACATGACATCAATGTTCCCCAATCTCAGCAAGACAATTCACTGACTTGCAATTTCCCTGTGATCCCTTCACATGTTATGGTTGTGCTTTGTTTCTAGGAGGAATGAAGTAATGAGTTGTGCTCCCAGTGATTCTTTATGTCTGTATTAAGTTTATTTTAGGTTGCTTATATTTGCATAATAGCTTTAATTTCTGAAGTGGAAGACTTTCCCACTAGAGTGGAAATGATTTTGCTCACATTGCGTGGAGACACAGACATTCAAACAAAATCTATGAAGAAAATAAGCCTAATAATTTTCTACCCTCCCTTCTTATGTTGTGCATCCTTTTCCTTCTCCTCTTCTGCCTTAATCTCATTGTCCTCTGCAACTCTGCTGATATGATTTATCATGGGACTAAGCAGTGAAACACAACGCTGGAGAGACCTGAGAGAATAGAGGAGAAAAGAAGGGAGAGGAGAGGAAAATGAATGTTGCAATGTGCAGTTTGAAACCTGTGTGTGGTGGTTGAGGGCAGATACAATACTTTAAAATCAGCGTTGTCCATCTGCACCCTAGGTAAGTTGTTTATAGCCAGTGCAGTTAAGTGATTTTTCAGCCTTTCGTTTTTCTGTACTGCCTGACCAGGTGATAACAGCGCCTAGACTTTGCCCAAGGACTGGGTGCATTAAGGACTGGGTGCATTCTAGTACTCAGCACAGTTCTGGAAGAAGTGCCAATTGCTCACCTTGGAGTTGCAAGAAGCCTATAGAGGGCAGGAAAGTTTCATCCCACACCAGGAGGAGGTGGGATCTATAGGAGCAAATCCATTGCTTAATTGGGATCCTGTGGAATGTAAGCAATGCCTGGATCTTGCTAAAGCTGGACACTGACAGTATGTTTTGACAGTATTTTAATAGAAGCAAAAAAAGTGTCCTGAAATGAAACTTAAGTAGCTACAAGTATGGTTTTTGTTTATGTTTTGATTTGGTTACTTTTATAGTGTCTCTAAATAATTTTGTTGGGCCTTCTATTTTTAATTTAAATGTGTGTTTGTTTTTTCCATAAAGTCTCTCCATCTGGTGATTAAAGATATTTGAAGTCTGGTAAAATGTTAGTTTTTCATACTGAAGGCTTTCCTGAATGTAGGTTTGGCCTGCATAGATGAATCATGATATAGATATACACATGCACACACACAATATCAGGTTAAGCTCATGGTATTAGATAGACCAGGGATTCAGACTGTAACAAAGGGTAACATTTATTTGCCCAGATTATGTGATTTTCAGAGTAAAATGAGTTTTACCTGATGAAGAACATGCTCAAGTGAATGACAAATTCTGCTTATTTGAACAAGTACTCACATTGCCATTTGGGAAATATAGCTACCTTTACCAGGAAAAGGGAAATGGAAATAACTTTTTCTCCTCACATATCATGTCCTAGTCAAAAACAATATGACAGTTTTTTCAACAACAAACATATGAGATCTGATCTCAACTGGAAATCTGTATTTGATGAAGAATCTCAATTGAATTGGGTACATTTTATGTACAAGTGTTGATTATGTTTCTGTTGATTACTGTGATTTCAAAATTTTTCTTGAATGCCTGAGTCATGAGACGGCTCCGCATCAGACTGAGTTTGTCCCAGAGATTGGCCAAGTTATTTCTGGCTATGCTTGAAGGAATATGGAATATGCCACACCATATCTCAAAAGACAGCATGTATCCATGCAACACTCATGTTTTTCCATTGCCTCAGTCTTTATGCTCACCTGGAGATATAAAACTTCCAAACCTATATATTAATAGCTATAACAAGTCTTAGAATGATTACTAGTAAAACAACAGTAGCTGGGGATGCTAAAGTCTGTAAACATATGAGAAAATCTGAAGTCTTTCATCAGAAAGCTTACAATATAAATAAAAAATAGAAGAAAAGTATTCAATAAGCAAACTGGAAAAATGCAAAGTAAAATGGATATCATGGATAGAAGGTAGTTATTCTGACAAAGATAAATTTTGAAGAATGCTCAAAAAAAATGAATTAAAGTATAGTTGATTCTTGGATCTTATTGTTAGCTTTTTCCCCAAAGGATATTCTGCGTGAGAAATGGGAATTGTAGCTCAAACAGATTATCTGGGGAACCCAACAAATGAGTTATGAGTGTAATTTTAAATAAACTGATCAGTATATAAAAGTATACAGGAGGATGTTGATCAATTAAAAGTACTTGCAAGAAACACATAGAATAATTTTTTAAAGGAATATTTATTTTCAGTTCCATTTAAACAACCCACTTTTGTAACACATACTAAAATTTTTAGGAAACATTCTAAGAAATTTCAGGGATGAATTAAATGCATTTCAAATCTTAGATTAAAATACAGAATGTGTTTGCAGCATTCTGCATTTAATTATGTTGCTGCCTTTTGGTATGCTTTACATTAAAAATACATGACTGACACTCTTTATACCAGTAAGCCATTTTATTGGAAAAAAAAAAAAAAATTATTGCATTAAACTACATTCCCAGGAATTCCTTGAATAACCTAAAAAAAAAAAAAAAAAAAAAAAAAAAGCCGCATTGCATGTACAATAGTGCAATTAACGTAGCTACTGTATAATATAAAACACTTTATACAGAGAATACAAAACAAAATTACTAGTTTACATATTATACTAGCCAGAGTATTATCCAGTTTTAAATACAAACTTAACAGTTTTAAAATCAATGTGGTCAAAGGCATTTTTATGGAAATTTGAACAACAAATATGTTAAATGTATTCCAGAAGTGCCTCAGTTACCAAATAAATAAAATAAAAATTAAGAACTTTCATCCTTATGGAACTTCAAAAGTTTCTGTTATTAGACTTTTGCAGTGTGGGTGATCTGTTTCCTTGGATTATGCAAGAAGAATATACAATCGAGCTAAAAGAGGTTATTAACTTGAAATGTATATATCTTTGCCACCAGAAAACCATAACTCTTCTAAAAATTAGTGTAAATAAAGTCAGAACTGAAGCATGGCTCCAACCATCAGGTTCAATTATGCTTTTAATAATAATTATACGTATATAAAGTACATTACTGATGAAAAATAAATATGGCAGCAAATACATCATCTCAGCTGTGCTGATGTTTTTATTACATTTCTCCAAGAAAATCTCTTCTGTGTACTAAGAACTATATTGGACATTCCCTTTGTTGTAGTCAGTGACTGTTGTTTTGCTACTGTGCTGTTTCTGTCACTTTTTAATCTCCCAATTTTTTTCCATCTACTACTACCAAAATCATAATCCCCATCGCTTCATGAATTAAATTAAGTTTTTATTGTCTTTTCATTCACCTTGTGAGATCATCCTTGTTGGTATATGCAATGATATATGGACATCCTATGACTCGGTTCCCATTTTATTGCACGTAGTGTGAGAGTAATGTATTTGCCTCCCATAAATGGTTTACTAAGTAGGATTCTGTTAAATTTCAATTGATGAGGTTTCTTGCCATAGCAATTTCTGCAGTAGTAATTTTGCCTGTAAGAAAGAGGGATGAAAAATAAGTGCGTATGTGTAAGATGAGATTTGTCTTTTTTCCTTTCTAATTTTTTCTCTCAATGTTGTCCACTTAAGCTTGAAGTGAACTACTATAGACAATAAGAGTGGTTGGTTTATCTTCAGTGGGAGTGGAATTGTGCCTGCAAATTAAAAAAAAAAAAAATTGTAGGGCTTGAAATGCATATTTTTAGTTATTTGATGTTAGCCCTGAAACTGTGATAGGAGTGCAGTTCAATCAGCCTCAGAGCACAGGTTGACCTGCTCCATTTAAATATACAATTCAAAGTGTTTCTACAGAGATATAACTACAAGTGAACCACTAGAGAGAGAATTCAGTCTGAGGAATTGAGTAGTCATGTTCAGAGTCAATAAGTTGTATTCAATGAAGTAAGGTTGTTTTCCAGAAAATGATGTTTTGGAAGTATGGAAATTATATTTACATTCAAATCTAATTTGGGGAATATTTTCAGCCAGAAAAAAAGAGACAGAATTTTAAAACTATGGGAACATTTATTTTTAGTATATTTTTAGTATAATATATTTTTAGTATATTTATAGAAATTTCTGACTTCTGAACTTCTGAAGTAATAATTTCATTTGAAAAAGAACCCTGCAAATAGAATAGGAAAATTAACGAAGAGAAGTAACTCAAAAAATACCATGAGCCCATTTTGTAAATGAAATGAATAAATCAACTGGGAATGCAATGAAAAAGGCATTTGAGGATGCTGGTTTCTTCAGCCTCTTTTTATCATAACAAAATGTTTTTCTTCTACTTGGTCTCCAGAGTTTTTTGTCCTGACAGTTTTTATTTGATGGCTAAAATATTAAGTATCCAGTGAACCTTTAAAAGTCAACTGCAAAACAAGCAGTCACTACCTGTAAGCGCATTTGAAATGTTTGACAAAGTAGCAGTTCTTGCTGAAGGAGCTGCTTTTAGAAATTAAAACACTTCCATTTTACCACAGTGGATCAATCTAGTTTGACTAAAATTAAGTTAGAATATTGGTCTCAAGTTGTATTTTAAATACTCAGCCTAATTTCAATTATATTTCTCAGCTTCTTTAGATAGCCGAATATAATGGAATAAAATCCACAAAAAATTTTTAATGTGCTTTATATTGAATCTAAAATAGACATCAGCAACTGTGCACTACATTATTGCAAAGGAATTGGCATTATTTTCAATATTTCAAATCTAAATAAGTATTTTTTGTCTGACTCATCACTATTCAGTTATATTGAGAAGCAGATCTGCAGTCTAACCATAATTATGATCATAATTTCTTGCTATGTGTCCAACGTTTAGTTAGAAACTTAAAAATTTTCAAAGCGTGCCATCCAAATAATGCTGAAGCCCCCCACATATTTCCAGACATGCAATTATTCCTCGAGATTTCAATCACACTTAACCCTGATGGTCAGGTAAATGCATTCCTACATTAGAGATTCAAGATTTCAGTTTGTTAATCCAGTGCTTGGGAAGTCATGCTAGAAACTTTGCGTGTTTGTTTAGATTCAGTATGTCTTGAAATGATGAGAATCACAGCATAGTTAACCATGAGACCATTTGTGAAAGAGATGAAATGTTTGTTTGTTATTTATACTTTGGGCAAGATTCTTCCACATGTCAGAGCTTTGCTTGGCAAGAAAGAGATGTTATGGTGTTGGCCAGGGACCTCCAAGATTCAAGGCCAACACTAGCTGCATTGGAACTTTGGGATGTTGCACCCCACCCCTGAAATATCTTATGCTAAAGCCACAGCAGGCAGTGTCAAAGAACGTGGCTTCATTGCTTTACTTCTACTGCCTTCTTGTATGCCTGGCTGGAGGACAAAAGTAGTAATCTGCTTGTGCCAACTAAGAGCCTCCTATACTAAGGGAATATTTTTGTTGTGTACTTTTGGCTAGGCTGCAGCCCCTTTACACTGTTAAAGCAACATATCTATGATAAAATCATTAATGTATCATTGAGATGGTCCCATGATCATCTTCTTCCAGTATTAATTTATCACCCACTGCTGTTGAGTCTCTTGAACTTGTCTTGGCCAGGTACTTGTGGTCCCAAATGCTTTCTCTTTGGCTTATTTTGAAATACCTTAAACAGACCAACTATGAAATTTGCCTTTACACTCTCATAAAAGTAAGCCTTTGAGGTGCACTAAGATTGCACTACCTTACATTATGCTACTTTAAATCACCCAACATTGCTGACATTCTTGGTCTTTTTGTGCCTACATCCTCTTAGGATGTAGGCACAAACCATGCCTAGGTCCTCTTCCTAGTGACAGTCACAGTCTTCACTTCAGAATGTTTTCTAAACCTCCTGCAGGATGATATTAGCACACCCCGTTCTTCTTGTGACAGTATCACAAGACTTCAAAACTGCTTTTATGTTGTGATATGAGAACCAAATAAACATTCATATGCTGTCAGCCAGAATTTGGACTTCAAATTTACCATTGGGCTCTCAGCAAAAATGTAGATTTTTCTCCTCAGATATGTGATTGATCAGTGAATAGATTTTTTTTTCCTTGGAGCTAAGGTGTAATCATTAGGACTAGTTTAAATAGCTAGAAACACCGAAAACTTCTTTTATTGTAGGTAACTGTTGAGTCTGGCTAGAGCAAGAATGGTGATGAGGATCTTGCCCTTGGAACAATGGATGAACAATGGGATTTGGGTGTATAGCAGGAGGTGTGGCTGCATTCAGTTGCGGTGCAAATAAGGCTGGGATATATGCAGTATGTGGCAGTAGGGGGAAGTTCAGTGGGGAAGAGTGAATAGAGGTGGTGGAGACCAAGTGCAATGGGTGTCCTGTCAGCAGAGCAGGGTGGGTGGGAATGAGAGCTGGTGCTAACGGAGAAAGTGATATAGGGGCAAAATGTGCCTGAGAGAGGGGATGGAGGTGTGCAAACGAGAGATGGCTGCCATGGGGGTGTACAGCTGCTGAGACTGCAAAGCGTTGTAGTAGTGTATGGTGTATGGTGGTGACTGTTGCGTGCTGCTGAACAGGGATGGCAGGAACTGCTGGTGTTGCAGAGAAGGCAGCTGGTCCTGGGGCAGGCAAAACTTGCAGGTGTTTTGCCAGGAGTTGTTTCTGCATATGCTGCTGGGCTTGCAGCTGCAGCAACCTGTATTTGTCTACTTCCTCTGGTGAGAACATTATAGGCTGCTGCATTAAAGGAGGGGAGATGGATTTACTGTACGCTTCCCGGTCATCTACTGTATCACTGTACTTCTGCATAGCATTATCACAAACAGTGTCTGAACTTCCTTCTGCCCAGTTTGAGTCCATGTTCACATCATGTAGTTCTTCTTTGGTCTCTGTTGAATTAGCAACAACAGAATATCTTTTAGAGGGAAAAGCACCAGGGAAATCATTTGGTACTGGGTCACAGCTTTGTATAAAGGGTTGCACTTCACTAATGGAGAGATTGGATTGTTCCTTTATTGCTGCGTTCCTTTTCATGCTCGGGTTCTGATAGCCTGTTCCTATCTGAACAGTGTCTTTAAAAAGACAGTGATCATAATCAGTGCCTGTTGAAAGAGCAACATGGGTTATCTGTGAAGTGTCACATTTGCTTTTTTTCACATTACTTTCCAATGGACTTCCACTTTGCCCTACGTCATTTTCACCAATGTTTAGCAGTTTCTCTGACAAAGGTAACGTTGTATCCTCTACTGATGACGAAAACTGAAGTTCAGAGTGACTTTGTGACGGATCCTTTACTTCTCTAACAAATGTGTTTGAAAATCTCTCTGAATCATGCAGTTGTTCCTGGATTTTCTTAGACTGCACCCTTTCTAACAATAACTTGGCTGTCAGTGACTTTCTTCTCCCACATACATCTTTTGTTAAGGTTTCTGAAGAGCAGGTAGGAAAGTCTTTTGACTGGCTATCTCCATTCAGAGATTCATAATGTGCAATTTCAGCTTTTCCTGTGTTGATGTTAGAATCTCTTTCTGTGTCCTCTCTTGTTTTGTTCTCATAATTGTCATATTCTTTTGAGAAAGACCCTGCACTGCTTTCTCTTGATATTCTGCTGCAAGATGATCGATCACTGCTTCTTGAATCTGTGGTGGAAGAACTTTTGGAGTCATTGTAGCTTCTACTTCTACTGTGCACTTTGCCAAAATGCCAGTGTCTACATCTGCTGTGTTTAGAACCATCTCTGTGCTGTAAAACTTTACGTCTTGAACATTTTTTATGTTTAATTGTGCCCCTCTGTGTGCAGTTTCTACTTCTGTGACATCTAGTATGGCAAAGATAATCCTTATCTGTATCATCAGAAGTGAAATTACAGTTGTGCTTTCTGTGTTTACATTTGTGCCATTCATCTGTCTTGGTTTTTCTTTTGCAACAAAAAGGCAAATTATTTCTGCTGTGATTGTTCAATGTGGGACTGGAGGAACTGTTCATGTAGCTACTTGTGCTGCTAACTGAAGTATCAGAATAGCTGGAATGTCTGTCAGAGCAGGATTTTTGAGGAGATGGGAATCTCCAACATCTTGAGTAATTTTCACATCCTTCATTTTCTGAATGCCTGCTATTTGAACCAGATTTATAACTAAGGAAACTTCCACCGGAATCTTTTCCACTGTCACTTCTGTCACTGCTGCAGCTGGCAACATTCTGAATGGGTCTGCAGCCATTTTGGGTTTCATGTTTTTCCTCAGAATAAATTAAATCACACTTTTCAGCCTTAGATTTTTTAATCCTGGCCATAAAAGCAGAAAAGGAAATGCTTTCATTTCTTATGCTCTGTTTTTTTCTTTCACAGCTATGGAAATGATGCCTTAAAGATCTTTTCAGTATTGTTGTATGAAGATCTTTTTCTGTGGTAGAATCCTTTTGTGAGACAGGCACTTTGGGTATATTTTCATTCAAATAATCCGAAATGTATTTTTGACCATTTCTGTTCGTCTCTTTCCCTATGTCTGACTCAGCTTTTTGCTTGGCCTTTCTTGGATCTAGGGAACCTTTCTTCTTCTTTGGTTTCAACAACTGATTATCTTGTTCATTTGATGTTTGCTTGTGTTTTATTAAACCTGAGGGTTCATTTTCATCCACAGTCTTATTTATAGAGTGCTCTTTACAGCCTTCTTTGCTTGTTTCATGCTGTTTACCATCCCTGTGATTTAAAGAGAGTCTGAAGTCAAAATACAGTGGATTACAGCCATATGAAATACAGGGCTCAGTTTTTGTAAACAAAAGTAATTCTGTTGGCCACTGCAGAGCAGTGTTGCCATCCTTGCTCACTACATGGAGGAAAGGCAGTGCCTGGAGCTTAGCCTCTTTAACCACTGTCTTCCTTGGAAGGGTTTCCATATTCCTGTTTTTAATTTCTGAAGTCTCTAAAGATCCTTCTCTCTTTACCATGCTAGGACAGTCATTAATGTAGCTTGCACATGTCAGCTCAGGTGATAGCTGTTGGGGGAGCTCAGAGATGTGTGCATTGCTGTGCTTGTAGGTATCTGATTGTATACAGAAACTGCTAGCTTGGCATGAAGGTGAAATAAGTGTTTCCAACAATTGCTCAGACACATTCAATTTGCTCTCTTGTTCTGTTGCTTTTACTGAACCTGAAAAATCCAAATTTGAGAACTGCATTTTGACTTTGGAAAGTGAAGGATGAGCACTGACTTCTTCTATTTCTCTAACATTACATTTATCATTTTCTTTCAGCATTTTAAGTTTCACAGCTCCATGACTTGATGCACTGCTGTCCAAATCCATTTGGTCTTGTGGAATTGGTGTCCCTTTATCTAGACTTGCTTTTACATCCTCTTCCAAACGTATACCAGAATGACAGCTCTCGAGAACTTGCTTTGTTTTATGATTGGGGGATTCACTATAATCATTTCCTTCTTCAGAGTTCTCACTGAAGACCGATGCTGAGGATTCAAGCTTCAAAGGGACTTTTTTAGAGAAGGAGAAAGACACTCCTGCTCTTTGAGAAGCACTGGTACTGTCTGGGAACACTTGTAAAACTTGATTTCCAAGCACGTGGAGTCTTTCAGTAGGTGACTGGCGCCTGCTTATGATAAGCTGCCGTTTTTCCAGTATGCTGCTGGAGATAGCTTGTCCTGTAGTTGTGGTGGTGCTTTGAGATTTGGCTGTGACCTTGCCACCCTTGTAGGGGAAAAATGCATCTGGTGATTGCTGCTTTTCAACTAATCTGGGGGCTTTAAGTGTTGGTCCACTTCCAGCAATGCTGTAAGAAAGCAAATTAAAACATTGAATTAATTAACCAAACTAAAACAGAACTCACACTTGACAGACAATACCTGTCTGGTAAGAAAAAGCGTTACTTACAGGCACTTCCACTCATATTCTGTACCTGCAGAATCACTCTATAACAGAAAAGGCAACATTCTGCTTAATTTGTGTGTCTGTGTAGGTATGATTTCTTTTTGATGAAAAAATATTATTTTACCTTTATGTTATTTCACAATAGATGATTTTGTGAAATATTCAAGGAAATAGTAATGCTCAGACTATCTCCAAACATTGGTGGGGAAAAGGTCAAAAGGTGGAGTTCAATTAACATTAACATTCAGCACTCTCATTATCACTATCATTTGACTTTGTCATATTTTCTCCTTCCATACTGTCTTTCAATTAATTTTCCTTCTTCTCCAAAACCTCAAATGTTAAGTCCGTGGTTTACTTTTCTTGTACTTTAATACAAAATAAATCACCCTATTCTAAGAAAACTTGAAAAACGTGGTTAAAAAAGCAATTGTTGATTGCTTTTAATAGAAGACTAGCTGAATGGAGTTATTGGAGTAACTACTGTTCTGTTTTTTTTCCATTGGGGATGTATATAGCCACCACATGAATGTTATTCTAATTAATATTTAAACATGCATTTCATTGGTTACATTATCTACATTTGCTATCAAAACCATACGACAATTCACTTTCATTAAAAAAAAAAAAAAGGAACCCGCATCAGTAAACAATTTGATTAAGAATAGAAAATATTTTAATCAGATGCAAGTAAATTGCAGCTTCCAGATCTGCATAGAAGTTATAAATAGTCTGGCACGGTTTAGACATGCTGTACAAAAAGCATTATCTCCAGCAGCGGGAGCAATATAAAGACTCCCTGGGTAGGTTCACCTCAGAATATGAGATTATACACGCGCTTCTGATAATAAATTTGCCTTTGTCACAAATTTAGCATCAGGGAATACAAATCCATCTCTATTTGTAGATCAAGAAGAAATTCTGTCTTATACAAAGTGAATGAAGAGAGCCTTTGCAATGTCCCCTTGGAATAGCAAAGTGACCGTATTTTTTCAAATTTCCTGTGCACCAGATTAACAGTAATTTTATTGTCAGTTTTTATTAGCATGTTGCAAGGGACTCTGTTGGAATGTGAGACACGTTACTTGGGGGCAATAACAGGTGTTTGCACGTGCAGACTTCTTGGGAAGGCTGACTTCTGTCTTGCTTGAGCAGCCAGGTGTGTGACCCGTCAGCCAAGATCACATCCCAGCTGTCCGCCACCCATCTGTCATTACCAATAAGAAGAGCAAACACTGCCCTTCCCGGCTCTTTGTGATCGATTTTAGACTCCTAGTTCTTTCTATAAGCAGACTCAGTTCCTTTCCTGCCTCATTTAGACCTTCCTATTACTATTGACCTTATCAGTCTATCTGAAACTACATCTTCAGATACACAGACATAAAGCCATCTTCCCTCAGGCCGTTACTTTTCTTTACGTAGATTTGTATGAAAATGGAGTTGTAACCATAAAAGTGATACATTAGCAATAAACTGTTATATTTCAGCTGAAATTTCAAAAGCAATTACATTGGCCAAAATGAGTGTATCATAAACACCGAATTTTATTATTTCTAAGGTACTGTAAGCTTGATATGAATTTAAAAGGACGCTAGTTTAATTATCTGCTTAACCCATTATGGTCATAGATTAACATAAGTAATTGGTCTGGTAGAAATCTATTCTACTGAAGCATTCAGTGTCATTAAACAAGGGAGATTTATCAAAGTGAAGCTTTAATAGAGTAAACTTCATACTGTATCGTGGTATTCAACAATAGAACTAACACTACTGGGTTAATTAAGTAAGTTAATTACTTGTTTTTCATTTGTATAATGGTACTTCCATTAGTCTACAGAAAAAACATGGTGATAGTAATCTCAATATACTGAAAGTAATGAAAATGATTCACAGACCAGGCATGCATTTGCTAACAAGTGTTTTTCCTCTCATGTTAACTTACTATAAAATGATAAGACAGTAATACTTATCTACTCAGGTCAGTTTTAATAAAATAAAATGGTGATATAAAATCATCTTCAAACCACTCAGTTCACAAGAGATTAGATAACTGGTTACAGGAGGGTAAAACACAGGCCTTCAAATTGCAAGTAATTAATTCAGGGACTTTCAATTTTATGGTTTGTGGAAAAGGAACATTAGGAATTGGGGACAGCTGAAAACAGGTTACAATAAATGCAATGTCTGTCCAATAGAGAGTAGAGGAGTAAAAATTTGAAGATTTCTTCTGGGATTGAGGAAAGAGGGTATAAAAATGTAGTATAAATTTTAAATACTTGCCATTCTGACTGTTTCCGTAACTCTGCAAGCTGGTGGAGCCGCTTGAGTGCTTTTTCCTGTTTCTTTTCATCTTTCCATGACTTTGAAGCCACATTTCGAGCAAATTCCCTTTGTTTTAAATCTTTCAATCTCTGTTTGAAAAGAGCAAAAAGAAAAGGGATTAAATATGTAAACATTACCTCTTACTGAATTTGCTTTTGGTGAAGTTAGTATACAAATGGGCAATAAGAATATACTTAAAATATTATCATCCTAAAAAGAGACCGAAAATATAATTCTGGCTTAACAAAATTATATCATTGGGCCATCACTACTCAGTTCATTTACAACATTGTATAACTGAAGACTTTGTTGATACAGATTTTAATACTGAAATACATTTGTCTTATGCATGCACACGTCTTCTGTTGTGTGCAAATACATACATAAAACCAGCCTTCATTTAATTCAGTTAGAATTTTCCAGTCAAATCCAATCAGTGTAATTTAATCCATGTGCTGAAATAAAGGTAAGCTTTTGACTATAATGGATTGTATAGATCTCTATACTTGCGCACATATAAATGTATGTGTCTCTGTGTTGGTTTTGTAACTTTTAAAGATATTTGTTACTCAAAGGAGAGAACTACTGCCTGAAAGATTTCATCAGGAAACTTTTATGGTTATATTCAGAATTTTTTTGAATCATCTCGTACATCTATAAATCACATAATTCCTATTGAGAAAGAAAGACAATTTGCCTATATTTCTTTATTACATGGTTTTCTGGTGTGATAGAGTGAGACAAAGTAAAGAAGACACGAAACAGAAAGAGTCAGAAATATCCTCTTCAAAAAAGTGGTGTTTTGAGTTCACTGTGCTCTCCAGCACTCAGTGAGCAGTACACAATCTTATTAACCTGGAACCTGCAATTTCTGTTAAGGTTTATGTTTCAGAGCGCCACAGCTGAAATTCCTTGCTCCACTTATGACCTCCTGTGCTGTGGTGCTCAGGGAAGGGAGGTTTAAATGTCAGAAGTAAGCTGTTGTGCATTCAGTCACACCTTCTAACTAGAACCCTAAAGGACGACGAGGACAGAGATGTGAACCCCTGAGGTTAGCAAGGCCCCACAGGGGGATCTGGATAGACTGGATCAATGGGCCTTGGAGGGAAATGATTGCTCCACCACTTACATCTTTTTCCTTTCCCTGTCCATTTGCTGCTTGCCTTGCCAGTCACACAGCATTCAGTTCCTACAAGTGCATTGCCTCCAATTTACAGTAAAGTAGATCAAAATGTGAAACAATGTTAGTTTTGGTCCAAAGAAGAAATCTAGTTTTAGTAACATATTAAAGCCAAAGCTGTAAAATAAATCAGAGAATCTTTCCAGTAGGTATCCACACTTTCTATCACCTTTCATATCTATGTGAGTATTAAGATATTTAAGGAGTAATGATTCAAACCTCCGTGAAAATAAATAAATTAATAAAAACAACCAAAACAGGGAGCCTTGAGCCCTTATTAGCATCCTTCATGTGAAGAAAGGGCAAAGAAATACATTTAAGAAATGTCTGTTAGTGCTGCTTGCTGCGTTTTAGCTGTCACCATGAACTGTTCTGTATCACACATAAAGCATTCATGAGGAAAAACAGAAACAGTTACTACCTGTCAAGGAAACAACAATGTGAAAGCTAGTACTGCGGAGCATGGGTATTGCAAAGCAATGCATTTCACTTCTTTGACAGTTAGAATGATAATCAACAAAGCAAATGGACCAACACTAAGAATAGAAGTCCTAGCGGTATTTTTTGCTCTCTAATGGCATATAGCATGTGTCAAGGAAGAAGAGAAAAGAATACAAAAAAAAGTAGGTAAGCATAGCCAAGAACTCATCGATTGGAGATGAAATCCAAGAAATCAAAAGCATCTGCAGTCTGAGCAGAGAAAGGTCTCTCCCTCCACATGCCCTCATCAGAACAAAGAAGCTTCACTGCCAGAGATCCAGTTAGGAACTGTAATGAAATTTGTCATTATGTTGGACAGACAATGGGATTGCCTACTGAACCTGCAAAAGCCACTGTTTTCCTCTCTAATAACCTGTGCCACCCTCCTTTCAGACACACAAATATCTTTCACAGGTGGTGAACAAAAGCGTGCAACTGAGCTGGTTCCTGAATGACAACCCCTGAGCTCAGCAGGTGTGCCTGAAAATTAACAGAGCTTTACACGGTAATTGCATTTTGCATGTAATAGGGTACTTAACTGGGCATCCAAATACAGGCACGTGGTAAAATATGATTTATTTAATTGCAACGATGTGTTCTGTCCTTCACCTGCTACAAATTTCATTGCCATATTCATATTTCATTTTTAGACTCATTCTTTCTAAATAGACACATTCTATTCTTTCTGTTTTTCATGTAAATGTGCATGTGGACACTGCTATATCTAGAAGTAACCCATCTTTTTCTGTTTTTTTTTCTTTCTTCCTTTTGTTTTTGGTAAAAATCCACATGGAATATTAAAAGAACACAAAGTAATATTCTCTTGATTGTGACTTGATTATATAATTGGGTCTGAGTCACGTTGGCTCATCTATCTAAGTCCCACTCAAAAATTGCTGAATATGTTTTTTCCTCCTAAACTCCTACATGACTCAAATCAGCAGATCCAAATTAGTCAGTGGAGTTCCATCTTCACTACCTATATTTGCAGGATACATTACTAACCAAATACTCTACCCACACTTCAGCAATTTCTGCAAATTCTTAATTTACCTATTTATTTATTTATTTATTGTTACTTCATTATGGCCAGTACACCTGTAGCATACTTATCACTGGCTGCAATTGTGGTAGTGAGTTTATTTGGTTTCCAGAGTTATGATTCTGATTGTTTTTTCTTCATGTGAAAGGGAGAATTTTTATGGATTGCCATTCATCCGATCAAATTTGGATGCCTGTGGCTGTTTCTCAGTTCTTCTAACAGCTACTGAAGAAAAATAAGCTCTTTTAGGGACGTAATCACCTCATCTTAAAGCAGCTGTCTAAAAAAAGTGGGATAAAGTGAGATGTAAAAGTAACTTCTTGTTTTCAATGGATGCAGATGGCATTAATGGTGACTATCTCAGGCAAACAGCTTTTGATAGACAGATGAAGACTGTGCTGTTGATACACTGTCATTGCTACAGATAGTATTCATGTCTACAAGTTCACTAAAAGACTACGCTTTATTAATCTACTTTTGGCATATATAAAACAAAGTCAAGAAAGACAGTTGGTACCTTAATATAAGCCATTGATAAGATAATGTTTTTATATTCTGCACTTCAAAGAGATTCATTTGGTAGGGGATACACAGAAAAAAAATGGAAGAAAGCGCGGTCATTAAAGAGCACAGATACATTCACAAGCATAAAGATGTGCACTATTCTGTCATTCCTGATTTCTTTACCATTTCCTTGCCAGATTTTTCAGACCTCTTTCTTATGGAGGTCTTTGGCTGCAAGAACCCTTTTCATCATTTTTCTCATGCACTTTCTTGCAATTTGAGGACCACAGGGAACACACTGGGGGAGAGAACATCACCTTTTCAGAATTCTGCTGCAGGTCATGTTCAACTTCTTACAGAGATCTATGTGGAATTCTCAAAGTGCATCTACTTCAGCTCTACAGGAGCAAATAGGTGTTGCTGCAAGTACATTTAGAAAAATGTATTCTTCTTCACAATGGTGTAACTACTTTGATTTAAATAGAAGGCAACTTTGGAATAAATCTGTTAAAGTTTCTCTCATTAAATCAGAAAATGTCAGGTCAATATGAGTATCATGACTTATATTCAGTTGGTTTTTTTCATTCACACTAGATGCATCCCACAAAATATTCTTTACTATAAAGCACTGGTCTCCCAGATAAAAGGTAGTATGCCCTTCAGTCAGCATCAGGCGCATGTTTCCTGCCACACGCAAATAGCATTTTCTGAATCTTAAGTCCATAAGTTAACATATGTGTTTGAGTGCATGATTGGCTTCCCTTCGTTGAAAAGCACCTTGAGTTCTAATCAAATTCACCATAGAAGGCTCAAATGAGAAACAGGATGGAGTATGATTTTCAGTAATTATTGTCTTGCCTGTAACCCTAACACTGGAACCAAGTACATTATTTGTAAATTGAATTTACATTGCAAACCATAGCAGGAGAATGATAAGAGTTCACGGCTGATGCTTACGGTATTAGTCTCCAAGTGAAAGAGAAAAAACAGCAGTTAAGGAGTTTGCTTTACTATGGTAAACTCCTAAAAATAAATGTGAAAGGCTGTTACAAGAATTTACATTGAGATATGAAACTCAAAAATTGCCTGACAAAGTATCATACATTTTATACATAATTATTTACAGATCACTTTGAAGTGTGTGATAATGACCATTTTTTTGAGTATATTTTATTATAGCCAGTCTTAACGGGTTCAATATTTTTAGCAGGAGTGAATGGGAAAATTGTTGGTTTGGGGAATTAAATGATAGTACAGGGGAAAAAATGTCAATCCCTAGACATGCCCTACAGAATCCAACCATCAATGAGTAAGTTTTTGATCGTTGATCCAATTAAAAGGAGAAATTACAGATAGGTATTTGGAGGACTTATTTTCACATTTCTCCATAGAATCTGTCCCTAAATTCTTATAGAAAGACCTGATATTTTGCAATGTGTCTTGGTGCCAGAAAGCAAAAAGATCTACTGCTTATCTGGTTTGCTTTTTTTTTTTTTTTTTTGGTTGGGAGCTTCTTACTGTTCAGCCATATCTGCAAATATTCTTGCTAATTATACTGAATTCACCCACTGCCCAGATTATGAGTTTGAACTAATGTAATTCAGAGTACATTTGTATGGCATGTGAGAAATTACTAAGTACAGTTAAAACAGATGGATTTCAGGCGGCCATTTCCACGTGGGAGAGGACAGAACAGGCACTTTGTGGCAGCACTCATTTGAAGGCCTGAGCTATTTGTGGGTTTAGCATATGCTCTTCTTGACCACCCACATTTATATCATTTCCAATGAATTTGTTGTCATATGCTCCAGCAAGCTGGCTGGATACTGCATGATTTGATTAGATACATTCAGTACCATTTTGGAGCACAGAGCAATTTACCTACTAAAAGTAACATGTTTCAAAGAATCTTGCTACAGGCCTGTTTCTTCGCTGCATGTTCATGCACAGCCTGCCTCATCTGTGTCTCTGGTGCTGATTCTTAGCTACAGAAAAACAATAGTTTATATATTTCATTTCTTTTTCTTTCTCACATAAGCGGCTCAAAGAGAAAAAAACAAACAAAAACCCCAAAAACAACCAAAAAACCAAATCTGGTATTACAGATGCCATGCAAGACTTTCTCCTATCAAAACATTCAGTACTTGTAAGCTTACTTTAAAAATGCTTTAGCCTTCTCCACATCTTTTTGAAGCCTGCCTCACTGTTTAGTTTTTCTTTTTTCTAATTATGACAGTGAAATACAAAATCACCTACATCTGAGTTTCAGATATTCAAGAATTCAAAAGGCAGTTCAAATGAATGGCCTCAAAATTCCTTCAGTGTGGTCATCAGAATTTCAGAGTCACAAAAATCTCAGATATCTTATGAAACATATGCTTTTACCATGGTAATATTTTCCAAATAAAGAAATGAAGGCAAAGAGAGATGGAGTAATTTATGTGAATAAAGAAGAGGCCAAGTCAGCACCCACAAATGTACATTTAATTAGCACACGTCACTTGTTAAAGCCCATTGAAAAAGAGGAAAGGTGGTATCTAAATTAAACCTAAATTTGATTTACCTTTGTCATCTGTTGATTCTTAGCAACTGTGATAGTGATGAGGGTACTGTAATAAAGCATGAAAGCAATCCATTACAAAACCGTGCCCATAGTTTACCTTAAGGAAACATGAATCAGCAGGCCACTAAAGAGTGGCTCTGGACTGCTGTGCTAGAGAACAAACCCATCACTAAAAGGAGTCACTTTAATATGTACTTGAGATAAATGTAGTGTTTATGATAGGTGCCTTTCACTGCACTTCAGATGAACATTTATTTGGTTGGGGCAAAAAGTGAAAAATCCTATATGAATGAAGGATATTAAAACTAGATATAAGCAGAAGCATCATCAAATGTTTCCAGGAAGTAGAATATTGCTGTTTCTAATAGGAAGTAACAGCTATCCTTAAAAAACCTTTTAGGTTGTTTTACTTGTTAAATCAAATGCAAAACATTCTTTATCTTCTGCTTACTCAAGGAAGACAGGTCTCTTCTGGAGTAGGGAGAGTTAAAAGTAACCAGAAACCTGGCTGGAGTACTATAACAAAATGGCTGATCAGAGAAAAGAAGGTTTAATAAATGACACCCATGTGTAATATTTGTCAATAAAAAAGACAGCAAATGAGTTTTATAGTCATCTGAAACTTTAGTCAGACTGAAACTTTTCAATAACACAAGAGTGAGGACATCCTTATTTCCTACTTTTTAATAGAAAAAGTGACAAAATCTATTTTACATAAAACAAATTAAATGAAATTAATTATATAATCATTCTTTAATACTTTATGAAGTGCTGTGTCAGTCATGCCAGCATTTTTCCTGGCACTACTGTCAGTATGACAGATTTTCTTGTTTGTTCCCTTTAAATAGTAACATGATTTCTAGCTTGATGTAACTTCCTCCGGTGCTCTGAGACTTATTAAGAATCAACATTAATGAACAAGAGTTTATGGCCATGTCTTTCCTAACATTAAATGTAGGTTACCTGAATCTGCTGGTATCAAAATATTTAGGTTTAAATTATGCTATTTAATACTCTTCCTAGTTGCTGCTAGAGTGGTACTTCGCAATCATCATAAACATCATAAATGTGACTAAATCATCTGGCTTTGCCCCAAGTATAGAACAGAAAACTGTATTAAATAGTCTTTTTTACATCACTGCTGACAAGTAACTCATTTCTTTTTGGGTCAGAAGATTCTTTATGTCTTCAATATGCTTTCAGAAACCTTCTTGCCCTCACCTCTGATGACTATAAATTTTCCTTTTGCTCTTTTTACTTCCTCTATCACTTTTTTCCAATTTCTTCACTCCTGATTTATGATCTTTACTATCCATTTTTCCTTTCTCTCCTTTATTATAAATTTAAGCCACAGAGAATTGACTTCCCTTCTGAACAAAATTAGCTGTTTATAACCTATTTGGTCTTTTTTCAGTTGTGGGATTTTGTTTCTTAAACCATCTGCCAAATGCTCTTTAAAATTTCCTTAGTCTCTCTCACATCTTTCCATTTTAATTCCTCCTTCCAACCTACTTGATCATCCTTTTCACCATCATTAAACTCTTACTTAAACAAGTTTATGTTACTAAATACAATCCAGTCAATTTTTCCTATATACCATGTGCTGATCATCATGATAACTAATAATGTGTATGTAAAAGATCTACTCTGTAGAGCTTCGTAATGTGGATGAATCCAGACACAATTTAAAGCATTTTTGTGCTATCCATGACAGAAGGGAGGCCCACAGAGGCAACAAATTTAAAAGGATAGTCTGTTAATTTTAATTTCCTCATGCATGGGATTGGAGTAGCACTTTATGTTCCGGTCTTCAGTTTATTTAGAGGAGGAGATAAACAGATGTCCCATTTGTTTTCAAGGTTAATTCCCTCCTGCCACAGCCTGGTTTAGCCTTTGATTATCTGAGACAATCTTCTGAGAACACATCTCTGTAAATTATGAAATTTACCGATTTAAAAATGGATATTTTGATCATATATTATTCTGTTATTTCTTTTCCAATTCTGTCTCACATAATTATTGTGTTGTGTCCATTAATTTTAGTGTTCTTTCTTCCCTCTGCATGACCTATCCATCTCACTTCCCAGTTCATCAGCGTTTCCCACTGAAACCACAAAAGTCGTAAGGTGCTTCCTAAGCAAAGTGAGTGTGTCTAGGAGAAAGATGACCAAACTGCAGAGTAAATGATGCCCTAATTTTCCATTTTGTAAAGGAAAAGATATATTGGTCTATCTAGTGTACTTTTTATTGCCACTTACTTAAAATATTATTTATTTGAAATCTGTTATTTGTATTTGTTCCCCTTGAACAAATTGCTATTGCAACCTGCAGTGCCTGGGGCTTGCACTAAGACAGTGAGATAAAAGCATGCACACAGTCAAGTATGTGTCTCGGCTCGCTGGTGTGTGACAGGTCACTGAGCTGCAACTTGACGTACTTACGTTTTGATTCCATAATGTAATGTTAATTTAATACTCCTTTAGAAAACGATCCCTTGAAAATGAGTGGAAGGGATCACCTTGCATATTTTGGAGGTAATGGAAGGCAACATTTAATGTCTCCTTTTTCCCTCTTACCTGTGCTCTAGACTATTGTCTCATTGTATTCACTCAAATAATTCTGTAAATGAACACTTACTTTTTCATGTAAACATGGAAACTTTTAAATATTATAAAGCTGAATTATCACTCACTGCTTCTAAATTACATTTTGCCTCTTCTCAAATTCTCTGTCTGCCACTTGACATAAACAATGTTTTGAGCAGGCTTTATTTTATTATTTGCTCTCAGCAAAGTTTTATTGCTGTAAAATTTGAAGTTGATCTATTATTTACATCATTGCTTCTTATTCTAGCACTCTGCTACAGCCCTGAATTTGAGTTATTTCTTTTATAAAAGTATGGTTGTAAGTTTATGTACTCAAATAGAACAACAATTGTCTTTAAATATGCACCATCTCAGAGAAAACACAGTGATAGGAACTGTATATTCCTTGTCCTAAGTGACTCAAATGCAGACAAGAAGTAGGGCACCTGGATCATACTTCATTTTAGTTTTTGAAAAAGATTTTATTTTTTTTCCAGGTATTAGTGGTTTAATTTTAAAAAGACCTTGTTCAGCTTGATGAACTCTGCAAATAAATAAGGAATTATATAAAAAATGATTTTCATTTCCTAGAAATAACAGAAAAATCACTTTAGTAATTATTGCATACTTCTTGTGTGCTCCAAGCTTAGATTTATTGGCCTATATTTTGCATGCACACTGGTTCAATTTATGATTGTTTTCAAATCATAAGCTAGAGTCTTCATTTCCTGCTTTAACCAAGCATAGGGGTGTTATGCTGTGCTAAATTCCAAAATGGGAAGAAAATTAAAATCTAACCAGGGCTATTGAAAGTCATACAGAATCATAGAATGGTTTGGGTTGGAAGGGACCTCTGAGATTATCTAGTTCAACCCCCTGCTACAGGCAGGGACACCTCCCACTGGACCAGGTTGCTCAAAGCCCCATCCAGCCTGGCCTTAAATGCTTCCAGGGAGGGGTCACCCACAACCTCACTGGGCAACCTGAAGTATGAATGAATGGAATGCCTGCTGTATCATGGGCTCAAATGATATGAAAGGCATTGGAAGACTGGATTTTTCCTTGAAAGAAAGAACAAGATGAGAGTAGTCCGAATATACTGAGTTCCTTGAAAAAGGCAAAAAAATACAGCGTACCTTTTAGGCAAATTTTCAGAGAAAAATATTGATAACTGTGATTTAATAAATTGTTTTCTTTTACCCTTAAATGTATTTCTTTACTCAGTAATTAGTCTGCTAATTGTGACTTGTTCCTACACATAGTCAGACTGTTATCTAAGTCTGAAGAGCCAAGCCAGACTTGCAGTAAATGCAGAAAGTTATATCACTTCTGCACATGATTAATTACCTCGCTGAATTTCACAGATCCTAAAGGAGAAGTGTAAATACAGAACAATGGAATATTGCACTTCTTGCACTTTTGTTTTCAGTATACATCAGTATTGAGAAGTTTTTATTTTGAAGGAACAAAAGCCAAGAAGAGAAAACATATGCATAGAATAACTCCTACAAGGGGCTTATGTCAATTCCTTCATATTTACACATTTGTTTAAGGAAACCGAATTTCTCCTTTGCAGGAAATTTTATCATTTTGTCTTACTGGGAGAAGTAAATTTATGAAAACTTACCAAAAAATGAGAGTTTAGAATATGTTCAAGAGACGTCAATTCATCTAAATAACAATGAAACACACAGTTTTAAAGTTACACATTTCATCATGTTGATTTTAACTCAGGAATAGTAAATATAATATGTTAAAATTAGTATTTTAAAATATTTTGAAAGTTGCACTGTTTAAACAGTGTATTTCAGTCTTCCTGAATGATTTCAACCTGTTTGTAGGTTGATGATATAAAAAGAAAAATTTTTCAAAAAAGAAAAAAAATTTCTGGATATCTCACATTCCCCCCAAAATATTTTGCTTTAAAAATAGTGTTTTCTGATGGCAAGACTGTTTAGTAGTTAACTTTGTATTAAGGAAACATTCACTTCTTTTTTGTGGTCACATCACCTGTGATAATATATTTATTTGATATTCACATTAATATAATCTGTATTTCTCTAGATATTCTCCTGCAATTTAATCTGAGAAGATGTTTAAAGTACCCTCATCTTTTTAATGGCTCCTGGTGGAGCCTAATTATTACGGAATTGCTAAAGCAGTGAAATGATAATTAGTCTGGGTTACTTCCTCTATATTTTCCTTGGAGACACATTAAAAGATGTTAATTAATGCTGTTAACTAAGAAAAGGTAATAAATTACTAATCCCACCATCTTTATTGGTATCTTGGTGATGCACAGAAATATTTCTGGTTTACTTTTAAATATTTGTTTTTGTTATAAATGCCTCTTAAAGATGTATGAGGTACATGGTACATTTCCTCAAATGCAAACATTGTTGATTAGTGTGACTTTAATGCTCCATGGCAATCAATTATGCAGTAAATTCTTGCACATTAATTACTGCATGGAAGATACAGATGGTCAAAAATGAACAGAACTATAATAGATACAGATTCTAAACAGATGTTCATAGGGCTGCATATACCTTTGTGGTCACCAGTAGGATTAGAAGAAGCATTCTTTTTCCAGAAAGATGTGAATAAGAGAGCATTATTTAAAAGCTATACAGAAGATAATAATAGCATAATTTTTCTGCAGATATCTGATGGTAGGACTATTTAATTGCCTAATGTTTCTGAAAGTCTGACTGTGGCAGAAAATTAGCCCAGGGTTTGTGAAGATTTTCTGTAACCTGCACAGGTTCCTTAATCTTGTTAAATACTATGTTATTCTACAAGTCACTCCACAAATATGAATCTAAGTATTTGTGCATAGAGAACAATCAAATACAATCATAGTGTCTTGTAGTTCTTTATCACCTAAAAGCAACTTCCAGAGCCTGCCCTTAAATGACACTAGTTGCAAAATATATGGCATACAAACAACATTACCAACTGTTCCTCAGCCTTTTGAAGCTGGCACAGGAGGTATTCTGTGAATCTGTGTCCAGACTTGCTTAATCATTAACAGCAAATTGTCATTCAAAGAATTGCTCAGGTTGGAAAGGACCCTCAGGACCTTCAAGTCCAACCTCAAAATGTTGAAAATATGATTGCTCCAAAATGGTTGTGACTATTTGTGTGGGGTAACATGTTTTTTTTTTTCCCCTAATAAATCTTATCCTTCAGATGCCTTGTTTATGTCAATAAACCTTTGGTTATACTGCATCAACCATTCTTCCTGCCCGAAGAACTAGTTATAAAACTTGAGCAATTAAAAAGTGTACCCTCTGAGAGGAATGGAAAGGACACCTAACATTCTCTGCCCAGCATTCTGGTTATTGCTGTGTTTTAAATGCCAAAATCTGATAATAAACTTCTGTAATTCCTGATATAATGAAATACTTAAGAAATATCTTACAGTCATTGGACCATCATTAACAACTATGAAATTAAGTGTCCCATGGGTTCTTTTCCAATTTAAAGAGGGTTAAATTGCTAATTTACATGCTAATTAGCATTCATTCTAAAGAACACCAAATGTAATTCCACAGCATCTAGCATTTAACAATTTAGCTTATCTAGATATTAAATTTAAAAGCAACTCTGTGTTATTTGTAGTAGTTTCCGATGACATTTCTTTGGAATCTGTTGCCTCAAGTAACCCCCAGTTGCCAAAGTGTGCTCAGTGATATTTGATAATGCTGCTTCTGTTCTGGAGTTGCTCTGGTATATGCACTTTCTGTAGTGTGCAATTGAAGCATCTCTATGCAGCACAGCTAAAAAATTCAAGCCTCCTCACATAATATTTAAGAAAACAGTGCATGATATGATGAACTAGGCATTTATTTTAAGATCACCTCAAACAGGTAAAATGAATGTACTTGAGTGATGCAAGGATATGGTTTACATCTTTACATGCTACTTTTGCTCCTATGCTGTACATTAACCTAGCTTAAATTCTGATGTTATCCTGTATTGCTTTATGCTGCCTTTCTTTACATCAGCTTCTGCGATGTGACACAATCTGATTGCCTGTTTCACTTCATCACAGCTTCAGAATTTCAAAGATGCTGGATTGCAGGTGCTTTGAAGCAAAACAGACATGATATAAACATGCTTTTAGAAAGGCAGCATTTCTCTGTTTCTGAATAACAGAAAGAAATATCCAGGCCAATAAAATAGAGTATTTTGGTCTTATGTTATCTATCAGTGATAGAAGATGAAATTGTATTAGAGTAACATCATTATACATTTTATTTTATTTTTTCAGATCCCAGTGATTTTTGATGTCGTGTAAGACTTTTGTATTATTTTCAATATATAAAGTAACATTTTGTGCCAACATAACATCTGTGGTATTTTTGTTAAAGGAATTACCTTTCAAAATAACAGCTAATTTTCTTATATTGTACCTGGTTGATTTGCTCAGTTCCTCTGCTTTAAGAGGAATGGCTTCAGTATCAGTGGCTAACCTCGAATGTCTCCTTCTGTGCTTTACCCCGTTATTCCCCTTTATTGATGAATTATTTCTCCAGCTATTTCTTCTTTGTTCTTTTTATTCCTCCCCTCCCCACCTTTTTTGTGTACACACCTTTCATTTTATCTTCCAGTTCCAGAGCCATACTTCCATGCCATTGTGTTATCTTCATCCACCACACCTATTCCCATCCTTACTTCCTAAACCCACTTTTTCATCTCACATTATCCGTTCTCTCATAGCCAACAGCTTTGTCTCTTGTACAAGATAGATTAATTCTTTCAGTAGAGTTCGTCCTTAGCACTGAGTCAGAGAGTTTTCCTTAAGGAAAACATGCAATTCTCTGAATAAAGATTATATTAAAGAACAAGTGCATAAAAGTATCAAATAAGGTCAACCACACAGTATTCATTCTGGTGTCCTGGCACTTCTGTATGCTTTACTTTACAAATATTATATATATTTATGTTCTAATTTAGTAAAGCCTAGAGTCCAAAAACAAAATTTCAGCCCAAGCTCTAAAAGCAACAGAAATTGGGTCTAAAAAACCAAAGAGTTTGGAATTCTTAATAATAGGAATCACAACCAGTCTTATAATTAACTATCCAGTAAAAACTATAGGATAATCCAGTTCATAATCTAAACTAATTTAAGAAGAAAAGTTTAAAAGGATTTAATTCACAACAGTAAATTCTAATAGAATGAGATGCACATGTTATAATTGTGGAAAAAGTGAAAAAAGAGAAAATAAGAACTACTCAGCAAGAAATTATCAAAATCTCTCTCTTCAGGAAGTTACAGGAGAAGTGAAGTTGTTTTGGGGAGGATGAACAAGAGCACACAATGAACAAGAGCACACAATGAAAAATCAAAAGCTAAGAACGTGTGAAACTACAGCAGAATTAGAGCAAAAATCACTGATTTCAGAATAAGCAAGAGAACAGTGTTTCTCTAAGGCAGAAAGATACTGAAATGATAGTATGGACAATAGACCATAGAAATGAATTATTTCCTTTTAGCTTTGGTTTTCATACTAGAGAAGACATATGCCAGAAATGTACAATGTGTGCACAGTAGAACAATGAATAAAATAACAGTTAGATAGTTAGGATTCTTCTGCTTCAAAAGCAAAGGATTCTTGAGAAAATAAATATTGTGATGAAAAAGGTGTCTGACAAAGTGTATATATCCACAGATGATCATTCTAAGTATGCCTTGACTGGAGATAGTCTAACTGGAAATAAACTTGCCGAATGCTAAATATAAATTGGTATTTCACTGAAATTAGAGAATAAAGTGTGGGAAAATCTGAACAACTGTTGAGCATATTGAATCATACTTTCAGCATTTGATTTCAGAAGCATCTGAGATACTTACGGTGAATATTCTGGAGATGGAAAAAAGAAATTATAACTTTCATCTCTAAAACCTCTCTCATAAGACATCTGAGTTTGCTTCATTTTATGCATTTGAACGGTTTTGTTTAATTTTGTGAGGCTGCTTACAGGCATACGACTAAGAATATTCACTGCTATTTCCAGGACTGGGCCTAATTTTACACTCTCCAAATTGCACACAAAGAATCACTTGTTTGTGATGGTTCCTTTTGATCATGGCAATTTACTGTTACCTAAGAAAAGGAAGACAGAAGCTACCATATATTCAAAATCTCTCTATTATTTCAAGTCTACTTATATACTAGCTGAATGAATCTAACGTCATGTTTCTTTTATCTCTTTTTCTCTTGCTGTCTCCAGGCCAACTTTTAATGCAAATATGGTTCTGTCTTTCTTAAGAGTGCTGTGACAAATGTGAACATTTAATTTAAAATATGCATGCATTTCTTAACAAGCATCAATCTAAGCTGATTTTTGTTGTTATTGTCGTTGTTGTAAATTTAGAGGTTATTTTCTGAGGGGAACATGGAGAGAGCAGACTTCAGATGCACAATCTGGCCTTTAAACAATTTTAAACAATTGGCCCACCTCTATCTCAAGGGAAAAAAAGCAGAGATTACACATACACACATTCTCATATACTTTCACGCTGAGGCAGATCTTTCTCTTTTCGTTTGTATATTCTGACAACTAAATACATGGTACTTTGTCTGAAAAAAAGGTTTATGGATGCTGCTGTGTTTGCCTTTGCTCCCAGATCCCAAGGTGAAAACTCTGAGCTACTTCCAAACCAATCTTTGCTCCAGGTGAAAATTGTTTGGGTAATAAGAGATCTGTATCCAAGAGCCAGAATGTGAGATTTTCCTCCAATAAACATACACATCCTGGGAGAAAAAACAACACCCTAAAGATGAATGAAAACAAAATCACAGTATTACACTAATTCCTGGAGCTTCTCTGTGTTTACTTATCTGTGCATTTTCTAGGTGTTAGAGGCAAGGCTAGCTAAAATGTAAGCATATTTACTAGCTTTGATGCTTAACAGTAGCTAAATCTCTGTCTGAATTAGAGTTTAAATCCGTAAGCACAACAAAGGCTTACTGGCAAGTGTTTACAGCTGTGCACATTAAATCAGACTTTCATGCAAAAAATTTACCCAAGTGCCAGTATGCACGGATTTAAGTACTAAGATAAAGACATGTGCATGTGACCTAGTGTAGACTTTAACTTCTGTTCATTTACTTCTCTTCATTTACATACTGTAAAATGCAGATTTTTTTTCATCCAAGCGAATGTGATTAGCTGTATGTCTGAACTTTGACAACACACTAAGAGACCTGTTTTGTCATGAGAAACCCCAAGATGGCAATACAGCCTTGTTTTTCTTTGCTGCTTATTTCTACTATTATTATTATCATAATTATTTCATTGCAGTACACAGAACAGATATGTGATTTTCTCCTTTGCTGATATCAGAAGTCATTGCTGATTACTGATGAGGATTATTTCTACAAAAATGGAAAGCTCCCAGTACTTCGACATTAAGTGAATGAATGAATGCTATGAATGACCTGGGGGAACTAAAAGATTGCATTTAATAACATGAACCAAATAGATATCTCTGTTCAAGTTTGGTGTTCCTGTACAGAAGCAAGTGACTTAACAAGTTCATTTCAAAAAAAATCTGCACTTACCTATTATTTGTTGCTCAATGTGTAAAATAAAGTTGAATATAGGTATTGTGTTTACAAGAAGCAGCCTACATTGAACATCTACATCACAATAACTTTCGAGCTAATTCACACCAGGACTATTGTTTTTTCCTAAGTTCAGGGAGTTTATATAGAGCCAAGGTAATCAGTTCTGATGCAGCCAACTTCTCTTGGGGAGAACAGCGTGAGCAAGTGAGAACAAGCATTGTTGCAGGTGCTATGATGCTTGAATGAAAAGACATAGCACATTTACCAAATGTGAAACTGCCCATGACTGCTGCTCAGAAGTTTATAAAGTAATATATTTTGTAAAAGGAAACCCACAAAGAAAGAAAGCTATTTATGTGCTGGGTTAGTGAGACATGCATGCACAGGGCTGTTTTGTAACATGAGGAGAGGTGTTCTTCAGGGCACCCTCATTCTTGTCCCATTTTTTGGAAAGCATTGGGCTTAACAATAGAGAGCTCAGGTAAAGCTGGGTGGGAGCACAGGCTTCCACTTACATAGAGATTCAGAGATCACTTTATCCAGCCTTGCACTGAGAGAAATTATTTTCCAATAATAGGTAATATTTATGAGTAATGATAAATGATAATAAATGATAAGTAGTACAGAAGAAAGATGCTGACAACACTAAGACTAATGCTGTTAAGACAGTCAAAGAAATAAGAGCTATTTAATACTCAGTCAAAAGTAATAAATTACATTTAAATGATATTATACCTCTCCAGGATCATTTTAGTGCTAGGAGACAATGAAAATAGAGGCACAGATGATCTTGAATTACTCCTGATTCAGAATTTTTTCTGTATACGTGTATATATTTGCGTATACATACACCAAATTTGCATACATTTGCATGTAAGTAGTGTGTAGAGGAAGAAAGTATCTCTGAGAGTACTGCTCAAGAATAACGTAACCCAACAGAAGCCTGGCTGCACAAACAAGGCCAAACTGATTTAATGTTTTGCAGTCCTCTGAGGCCAGGGAAGGCAATAGCTGTTACACTAAATGAGAGGTCCAAAATTCAGTATTTTCTGCTGTAGAACTGGTTGCAGTCATAGCTAAAAAATGAATCACAAAATTAATTTAATAAAACCATAACATTGGGAGATTAAATCATAAGTCTTTGAATAAAATCTGTTTCTTCTGGAAGGGAAACAAAAGTCTTATGAGAAGTGCTCATAGTGCAATATCCTTTTTTCTGTCTTTATATCTTCTCTAAGCAGCATTGCCAGTTTAATACAGATTTCTAAGTAGTAGCATTTAGAAGGGAAATCAAAAAGGGAAATGGGACTATACAATATTGTTACTGAGCTATAAAGAGTCTCTCATTTTATTTAATCTCCATAAGAAAGATTTTGCTCAGAACATATCCATGTAGACAACATATGGTACCCTCGAATTTCTGCTGGGAAACAGAAAGGAGAATGGAAGTTTTCTGGTGGCTTCTACGCTTCCCAGAACTAACATTTTGAAGTTAAGATAACTAAAATTGACCTATCTCAGAAAACTATCTTGATAAAGTAAGAATAGTATAGATTTTTCTGTGACTAACAATGAAAGTCTGAAGAGATGTAGCATTCATGTTATTCCAAGAGGCAAGGTTCCAAAACTTGGCTGAGCAGTCAAGATGTGAGAAGGGAGATGAGACCGAATTACCGTGTCACATCAGGAGGATAGCTAGCTAATCCTGCGCTAGCTTGAGCTGCTGAACTACATCTGAGAGGGCAGGATGGGATGAGCTTGTATTGACAGTTGATATTCTGTACGTGTTGTGTATTTCCATGAGACTCTGAGTTCACAGTAACATCAGTCCGGCAGGTTTTAAAGCACTGAATTTACCTACAAATTAAAGGAAGTTTAATGGCTTAAACATTCTGTTTTATAATGCAGGATTCCAAAACCTCTGCTGCAACAAACCAAACGTACATGGTGCGTCAAATAGGCTGTTTTATTTTGTGTAAGCTGTTCACTGCAGAGGGTGTAGAGAAGAGGGAGGGGGGCAAGGATTGATTCGTTTGAATTCAGATGCATCTCTGACAAGTAGAAAATTGGCTGAAAGGTGAAAAATTATTTGTGCAGCAAATGGGGATTTATATGGATTAGAGTCACATGCTTAGGATATGGAAATGTTTTGTGTTATTAGAACCATTTTTTACAGATTAATTAATGAGTTGTGATGTAAGGAATTGTTTTGGGTTTAATAAATAAATACGTTAAGTGAATCTATCTGTTGTTTGAGAGTGATGGGCTAGAAGAGGCTTGTGGACAGCAAAACCTGGGGTAGTTGGTTTCAGCAGGATGGTTTGTCGTGGTGCATGGGCAGTTCATTTGCTTACTGCTGGAGTAGACATACACAGAAAATGCCAGAATGATTTACATCTTCTATAATACTACAAAGAACAATAAGATTGCTTATAGTGAGAGCAAGGAATTCTGCCGTTAGTGCTATTTGATCTCAGCACTTATTATTTCTCATTCTCTGGAAGAAATACCTGCAGCTTCTAAATTCTTCATAGATTTGCAAGGAAGCCCCTGACCTCCATGTACCCAGAGGTGTGACCACCCAGGAGACATTAATGCCCTTGTAACTCCAATGTGCAGAAATACATAACGACTTGAACTGCGTAACACATGTAAGAGCAAGGAGAAAAACAGTAATATAAGGTGCGTTTATGGAAACCTGCTACACCTCTAACTTCTCACATGCTATTTCATAACATATGGTAAGTTACACAAGAGGTTCAGTTCATTTCTGAACTTTGCAAATGAGTTTTATAGAGCTCTGGAATGCTTGCAAGAATTAATTGCATTTTTCTTCCACAGTGTCAACTGGAATATGTGTTTTGCTAAAATTAGTGGAAAACTGTGATGCAGGCAGCAAACATGGAATGATAATATGTATACATTGGTATGGCACACCTACGCATACAGACCTGGTTAAATAGGTTCAAAAATGAAGAATAATATCTATTGTATTTTTCCAATAATCTAATTTCTTTTTTTCAAGAGTTGCAGTTATTTTGATCTGCATATTCTACCCTGAGAAACTTCATGAGACACAGATTTTAACTTCAGTTCTACATTTGCTTAAAAAAACAAATAAACAAACAAAAAAACCCAAAACAACAAACAACAACCTGTTTTTCTGCCCTTGAAACAGTGTAACTAGCTTGAAGGATCATACTTACTTACATCCTTACAACATCATCATGTGCCTCCTAAAACCAAAAGAGGAACGTAGATATTTGAGGAGATGTTTCCTCATCCCCCCACCTCCCTCCTTCCAGTTTATAAGTTCATATTTAAATCTATTTAAATATTAGAATTGAGCAGGTATCTAAAACTACAGTGATCCTTGGAAAGAGGCATAGATTGCGGAAAAGATTAAAATGATAAATATTTGACATTTGATTTTGATAAAAAATAACATGTTAGTATCACACGCTAACTTGTCCTTTACTTGAGTGAATTTAGAAATCCCCCAAAATCAGGAAAGACAGAAGATGGGCAGCTGTAACACAGACAGACAAGTGTCAGGTTTACCTGCTTGTGAGCGTGGTCATAAGAATTGATGTGGTTGTCAAATTCCTGGTGTTTGTGGTACTGCTTGTCACACAGTTCACAGTAGAAGTTAGCCTTCACGTCCTCCAGAGCCTTGGCTGCAGCTTTCTCCTTCTCAGCATAGTCCTGAAAGACAGAAGCAAAGGGAGACACAGATCATGAGCTCACACTGTTTTTGTCATCTATGCTAAAAACACCAGAAACTGGAACTGCTAGCTCACCGGGCTCCACCTTAGTATCAAAGTACACACTAAAAAGCTTTTTTTCTCAAGTTGGATTTCATTAAATAGTTGTATTACTTGAGTAATTACTCTTAGCACTTCCTTTAGATACTGTAGTAATCAAAATACAGAGAATTAAGGCTCAGAGGAATACCTTCAGGTCACAACCTGTCTTTTGGGTGGAAGAGCTGAGCAGTGAGAAGTACATAAAATACCAGGAGGATGAGTTGGGTGCTACTGCAGTTGGCACCCCTGCTCCATCTCTGCTCTTTCAGATGCTATTGCTCCAAAGAAAGCTGCCAGTTTTAGCCTGCTACCAAGACAGATTTTCTTTTGTGTACTGCTTTCTACCTTGCATCAAATATTCAGCAGAATCAGACAGCAGCTGGCTAAGGCCAGCTGAGATTCCCCTGGAACAGTGCCACCATGCTGCTGTGTCCCTTCCCCCACAACCACATTAGGGGAGTTATCATGCCACACAAACTGCGCTGCCCAGTGCAGCTGTCACCCAACAGACACAACCACTGACGTGAGCTGGCACACCTCTCACACTGCCCTAGTGCAAGAATAGGGCCAGGGTCAGGCAATCACAGCTGAAAAAAGGGAAAACACAAGAGGTTTCTCCCTCTGTGTCTCTCAAATGACATAGAGAGCTGTTCTGAAAGGACATGTACTATGCTTTCAGTATATACCTGGTACACAAAGAAAGCTTAAAACATTGGAGCCATTAGTTACTAACCTACAAATAATGCTCTTAGATAAAATGGCTTGTTATTCCAAATTGGAAGCAGCCTTCACTATGTTATTATTGTTATTATTATGATTATTATACTTGAATCTTTTACTTTAGAGTTTAAAGAGCGAACTTCTGTCTGACATGGAAAGAATTACTGAAGAAGTTGGTGAAAGTGATTAATTTTATATTCACAATGACAAGTTGGTATTACTTGAGTGTACACAAGATGTTGTCAAGGATTGCAGTAATTCATCATTTGCTCTGTCATTATATTCACTGTAAGAAATGTGTACATTTAACAACTAGACTTCCCATGCTATGCAGGCAGTGCTGTCTGGTGTGCGCATGGCTTCACGATCCAGCCTGCAGCAAACCCGAGGTAGGCCCACGCTGGGACACACTACGTGGCTGGGACACTTCTGGTTCACACTGTCTGGTAGTGTGCCTGATAGTCCAGGCACCAGAGATAAAGATTTAGGGAAGAGCAGAGCCATGTGGGTGATCCTTTTGAAAGGGAAGGACTTTCTTAATGAAATCATGCGTTTTCATCCTGGGACTTGAGCAGGCAGCAGAGATGTTGGCTGTCCATGTGGCACATGAGAGCTTTGGAGGAATCCATGCTGTGAGCCCTGCAGCTTTGCCGTGATCTGTGTGCCATCAGGTTGATATCAGGTACATCAGCTACCATGTACTACTCACATGGTAGCTTGGAGGCTGGCATTGCTAGTGAAGGGAACTTCAGCTAAAGTAGCCTGCGTTGGAGCTAGGTGTAGGACATACACCTAAGGCACTACTCTAAGCTTTCTCTATAAGAAACAGAAAAAAATGATAGCCACTGCCAGATAATGATTAATTCTATCTACTTCAAAAACCTATTTTAGTATGAGATGAAACTCTCTCCAGAAATGCTATATCTATCAACCACTGCAAGACTCTAAATTACTAACCTGGACTATATCCTTAATTTTCGATTGCTGAACTTGGGGATAATGAGTTCCATATTGTATCCTTTTATATTCAATTCTAAATCTCCCCACGAAACCTGTATGCACTGACCAGCTTGAATACAGGAGGTCAAAGAGGAATTTGTGCCTGGAATTTTGATTTTACATCTTACAAATGCCAATCTCTCCTACAGCACAACATTCAAAAACCTTTTTTCCCTGCATGCATATGGCTCAGGTAGATTAGTATACTGTGATATACTCAGATTGATTGTTTCAAAAAGCAAGTAGCCTGAGCTAATTCACTTCTCCACCTGTGAGGGTACTCGGTCATAGTAGATAATACTTGATTGTATTAGTTGAAAATGTTCTTGTAATTAAACAGTTAAATAGCTTCCATTAGTTTTTTAAATCTACAAAGCCCATTAAAAAGTGATACTTTTCAGCTTATGCTTCCAACACATTGTTTTGCTAACATTAATTATTCACTGGGCCTTTGGTATAATTAAAATGCATAAATTAGAATGTGGATGCAATAGCATTAATTATGCAGTGATGCCTTCCTTGGAAGTCAAGTGTTGGAGGCAATGCATTTTTATTCTAAACTAGTAAAAATGTAAGTTTTGCACTTGCTGGCAACCAGCCAAAGCATAATTGTTTTGTTTTTCTTTACCATTTCTGAACTGTCAATTAAGTGTTTACAGCCTGCTCCATCTTTGCTTCTGTTGAAGGAGAAGCTTAATTGTTTGGGGTGAACACACCACATTACCCTCTGTGAAGCACAACTGAAACTGCTGTTCATGAGCATTCCAAACTGCCAACTTTATCTTTCTCAGCAGAAATTAATACAGTTCCCTTAGCATAAAGATGCTTTAAAATAGCAACAAGGCAGCTCCCAGGTGCATCCTAAGATAATCACAACTACCTCCATTGCCTTATTGCTTAATTATGCTTGTCTACCATGGCAAAAGATATAATTTCCTGCTTGCTTATCGATCAGATGCAGGAAAATTGAATGCTACATCACATACTTTAGAAAGGTCATGAATTTTTCTTTCTGCAAAGACATAAGAACTTCTTGCACTATGGTAAACTGTGCGCAATCACTAAATTCTCACGTATAGACTCAGTATCATTTATCTTCGACTGTAGAGACTGCTGGCCAATTCTGGCACAACAGATGTGATCACATGGAAGAGACATATAAATACATCTGTAGAAAGCATATGTGATCTCAAAAGGCTTACTACACTAACGTAACCACAGAAAGCTGAAAAGATGCACAAATGTGTTTCAGACTGCAGAGCACCAATGATAGAGGATACGTGTGCCACAGTCTCATAGATTTCATTCAAGATCGTACACTACCTAGTGCTGCCATGTAACCTGGGTAAACATGGGTCTAGTTGTTAGATAACATAAATTAGCAGCTCTGTCTTTGAGACGTGGGCAGCTAACAATAAGCACAAGTTGATCTCAGAAATTTTTCAGGCACTGTGTAGATAAGAGCTCCCAAAAACCATAGGTTAACCACTTGCCACTTCCTGGGTGCAGATAGGATACCGTATAATGATAAATGAGTGCAGAATACACCTGGAAGCATTTTTTTTCCCTAGAAACGTGTAAAATGGCTTCATATTATAGATTATAATTACATTCACATCAATTTAGTCCATAGAGGCACATAACTGTAATAAATGTTTATATATTGGATTCATTTAACAAGAATACCTCTCTCACACATTAGCCTGGAAGTGCTTTTACTTAGCAGTTACTTTTGCAGCATGCTTCCCATTGTGAAAATGCAATTAATGATATCTGACATTTCATTTTCTAATATAGGGAAAATCAATGAAAAATCCCATGTAACTGAGTTTTCTAGAATGTTGCCACTGACAACTAGTCAATTAGAAATCATTTATTAAATGCAGAGTCTGTAAAAGATATTTAATAGACTGTGTGACCATTATAGTATGCTGATCTAGACAAAGCGATACTACTCTGCTTGCTTCACAAATTGATAGTAAATATATCTGCTATGTTCAAATAGACTAAGGTGAAATGTAGGTCATGTTACAGTAAAACTTTCAGAGGTAGTTTTGTATAAATCCATGGATTTCTACATATGCTGTGGAGTAAATCCACAGTGCTTATAAATGTAAGATGAGGAACAAATGTGTTACCATTAACCCATTTTTGGTCACCTCTGTCTACACCAGAACGGAAGCATCTAGTTAGTTAGAACATCTGAGTGTTACATGAATACAGATCTCAACTAGTGATAGACAACTCCTTTGGATACAAAAGCTATCAGAGTTGAGGAGTTTTATATCTCACACGTAATTCTGTGACTCAGATAAGACAATGAGTGTTAGCATTAAATACTGCTACCATTACTGAGGTGCCTCTTTTCTTAGGGTTTGTCAGCATAGAGGCTAAAGGACATGTCGGACCTATGTAAGCATGTGAATGAGGTACAGGATTTTATTCTACATATTCTACATTTATTCTAGAGCATTTTAAGAGCATTTTCATTAGCAACTTAGATGATGAAATGAATTATGTTTATATATGAAATCTACTAATGATATTAATTAATAATGATGGATTAGAAATCCTTTAGAGAGCAGGACCGAGATTAAAAATGGCTGTAATGTTCATGAGATATGGGCTAAAATCAGCAAGATAACATTCAATAAGATGGTGCAAAATGCTGCACACTGGAGAGGGAAATCACATCCACCAATACTAGACTGAATAACTTGAGTAAATGCAAAATTCAAGGACAGAGGTCTAGGAGGTTAGAGTAGAAAAGAAATGAAATGAAAGTCAACAGTGAAAGTCAAGGCAAACCGCATTCTGACATGTTAATAGTAGTGTTATATGTAAGATGCTGAGGGTAATCATTCTACTTGATTCAGTATTGGTGAAATGTCAGCTGTAAAATACTATTGGGTACATCTACGCCAGCAAATAACTTCCATCCTGGAACCTGGTCCTCCGTCATCCCCACTCTGTATGATAGTTCACTCTGAGGCCTTCATTCCAAAGTGAACTAGCTAGTTCCTTTGGAAACAAAGCTGAGTGCAGTCCTGGAATAACAGTCAGTTCAAAGAATACACTCTACAGGAAGCAAGAATGAGACTTCACTGGGTTCTCTCTGCCCTACATAGTTGTCTTAACAATCGTCAACACACACATTCTCAGGCATCCCTATGTTGCAGCCTTCCCCAAGATACGCAACATTTGCATGCCACTAAAATTCGTGCAGCATCATGACACGCACAGAAAACACTCAAACATTATTTCTTCAGATTTTTTCAGACATACTGAAATAAAAACAAATATAACATATATAAGGGCACTATTTAGACCTGAGGAGACTTAAGGCAGGTATGGACATACCCATTTTTCCTTGGGATGCTGTTGCTGGGCCTGAGAGATTAGGCCTTACTGCAGGAGCAAACATAACTAGACATGTAGACTTTGAGACAGTATTGGCACTCACAATTTGAGAAAGATCCAGATATATGCAAGAAAACCTTGAGCAGGGCAATAAGAATAAGATATTTAAGAACTAGTGAGTTACCTGCTTAAATTAGGGAAACTGCATTTCAAATTGTAATTTATTATTTCATTCTAAAGTTCATGTGAGCATTTGTAAATAATTTTGGGGAGTGAATTTGTAAAACTGCTTGGGCTCGAACAGCACATCTCTGAATGTTGAGGACTTGTACGTAGATGAGTATGGATGGACAGCAACTGTTGAAATTTTGTTTTGTGTGCTCATTTATCACATCTTACTCATCCATCACCTCTTGAGATAAATACATAGTATTTATATGCCATTATATATACATATTTTTCTGCAGCTAAGCAACATGTCTGTAAAACTCAGTGCATAACTGATAGAAAAAAAGGAACTAATCAAAATATATGTGTGCAATGGGAAACTTGAAGGTCATACAAATGTCTCAAAATTAGGATGCAAAACTGAATATCATTATGGTTCAGCTTTTTCCTGAATGTTCTTTTTCTAGCTGGACACAACTCTGTTCTACTAACTAAAAAAATTGTTAGGGAAGTTTTGCTGTGGAGATAGAATGAAAAGCAAATAACCTTCTTCAGCTGTGACAGATAATCACTCATGGGAGGTGTGAAGGGTCTTCTAAGTACTTGAAGTATGGATAGTGTGCCAAAATCATGTATGTTTGCTGGTTGCTAACATTTAGAGCTCCCCTCTAGGTAGAATTCACCTAGGGTCTGGAATTGATTTCATTTACTCTGAACAAGTTCTGCCATCCTCCACCTAGAATGTTCTATGTATAGTTTCTGTCAATGCAAGATCTACACTGAGGAGTTTCAGAATTATCCATTGCAAAGAAATATATTTTTCTTCAAAAGCAGTAATACTGTCATTCTCAGTTGATGTATAGAGGGCATCTACTAACTTCTGCAAACAAAGATTTTCACGTTTTTTCCACACTCCATATATTCCTGCAGCATTTTCAATTATATTCACTTCCATTTGCCACTGGAATACTGAGACATGGAAAATGCAATGCTTTTAGCACGTCTGATATTCCTTTCAGAGTATAAAGCTGCTAGAAATAATGGACCAGATCCATCTAAAACTTGTAACTTTAAGGAGCCACAAACATATTCCTAGCTCATTTAATATGAACATAAGGAATGTTGATTGGAATCAGCCTTATAAAAAATATGAATTTGAAGAAAAGCGTCAGCAGGCCATTCAGATCTTCAGTGTTAATCTGCTTTCCACGTTAGTGCATTTAACTTATATTTTTAAAGTCTTTTTTATCTTCTATGAAATAATTAAATTTCCAAATACTAATTCTGCTGTGAAGAAAATGTAATTTCTGTAGTGATTCTGAAACTAGAGCAACAGTTCCAAGAAGATAAAAGGATGTGACTCACAGGAACACAAGAACACAATGTTTGTCATAACTGTCAGAGCTAAATCATAGAATCATAGAATTGCTCAGGTTGGAAAAGACCTTAAAGATCATCAGGCCCAACCACGACCTAACCATGTTGGTACACGATGGTGGAGGCTGAAACAATTTCTGGGTTAACAGTAGAAAGGAATGTGGTTTTATTACTGCTAGGACTATATGCTAGACATTCCAAAGCAAGTACTAAAAGACTCAAAAGACAGAAAATCTGAAGGGGTCTTAGAACATTTCCAGCTGATCTGTATATGGCCTTTGCTAACTAGTGTCAATCAGGACTCCCCACTAAGGCTTCACTGAAGTTTTATTTCAATCTGACTAACGTAAAACGTAGATAGAACAGAAACATATCTTCTAACTTGGTCAGAAGAATTGTTCCTGTTATGCAGAATAAATGCACCACTTGGTTTTTCTTCATAGTCCTGTGTATGGGAACTGCTGAATCACAGCCTGAACCTCTGATTGATCACCTGAGGCAAGCACTGAGTCAGCCATGGAGCACAGGTGAATGCAATTCACTGTGCTGCTGGAAGGGGGGGAGCCTGGCTGCACCTCTCCTAGACCTGTTTAAGAGCTGACTACCAGTGGGGAAGGAGCTCTTCTGGAGATCCCTCCTCTGGAGCTTTGCAGTGAGCCCAGGATGTGGGTAAGCTTTCTATCTATTCTCTTTAATCTGCTCTGCCAAACTCTCTTATTTATTTCATAATTATAGCATCTTTGTTGTCACTGACTGCACATCCTGTTTCCCTGCACAAATGTGAGTCCTTCAATGAATCTGATTTTGACATTATTGTCTGCCTTCCATTTAAAGTCAATGCCTTCAATTTGTTTGCTACTTCATGCTACTTTTTCTCTTTTCCTTTGCCGTGATTATTTCTTTTACCTCTTTCATGATGAGTAAGGTTATATCAATTAATCTGAAGAGTGAGTCTTACGTTTGTCTCTCACCATTCTCATTTTTTCAACTGCAGTTTTTGGAGTACAGTGTGTGTTCCAGCACTGCATTTAATAGATTATACAATGTCATTTTTTTATTTTTATTTTTTGCTTGACACTTCTTTTCAGATGAAATCTACTTGACGTAAGTTAAGTTCCTTGTACGTTTTGACCTTTCTCTATAGAACATGACAGAATTTAACTCATGTTCAGTGTTTTCATATTCAAACTAGTTCAAAGCTCTTTACAATAATGATATTGATCATGAAATGACTGTAGGAAAACAGAGAAAAACTTGTTGTGGGCACAGGTATAGTTATCACACAACTCATCCTTGCCTGTTGGAACCTTTTCTTAGTGAGCGCTTTTTTCATGCAATACTGACTAATCATGTCAGATAGCTTTTTATAGTCTTTAATAACAATAACATTAAACGTTTATATCCTCTTATTTAATAGTGATTGACTCTTTCTTTTCAGATAATGTAATGTTAAAACCAACCAATGTGGAGTAATTCAATGACTTTCTATTGCTTGTAGCAACAGAGAATGAATGCTAAATTATGACAAAATATTAATAAACATTTATGAAATCTAAATAGATTTTTTTTTTTGCTGAGTGTAGTTGAAATCTACTTCAGAAAAATGTCTTACTAAGTAAGCATTAATCATCCATTAGTTTAATTATATCTATGCAGTCAATCTTATCTTAAAATTTCCCATAGATCAGTAGCTCATCATTGCATCATATAGCATGTGATGAAATGCTTTTTTTTTTTTTCTGCAGAAACCAGAATATTTATGTACATTAGCTATTCAAGCTTTTTTATTTGCATATTTTTTTCAACAGAAACTTAACACATTAGTTTCTTTCAAAGTGCTCTGTGATCTTAAGTGGAAAAAGGATGGTTACTCACACACACGTAACACTCTTCCATTGATCTTGATTTCAAAGTTCAGTGTACATTTTTATCAACTTTGAATTTTTATACATGTCACAGTTCTGCTCATCCAAGCTAGAGAAAAAAATGTCTTTCATTCCTCTACCAAATGAAATTATAATGTTTGTATTTTGTCTGTAGAAGAAGATACAAGAGGGATAGAAGGTGGAAGGGAGGAAGAAAGAATAGAAGAAAAGATAGAGAATTAATACTTTTTCTATCTCTCTTTTAGAAAAATGCCAATGATCTGAAACCCACCCTGCAGCATATCAGGCAATTAAAAGCCATTTAATTTCTGAACAAAAATGGGTACTCGAATTACAGATTTATGGCACTATTATGGGAATTTCCAAAGTAAAACTCTAGCATCACATGCTCAAGAGCCATCAGACAGGAATAATTGCCCAGAAGTATCTCTGCTGTGCCTTAAGGGAAAACAGTTGCTTTCCAAAATTACTTTTGTGTGATGAATGCAAGACTCAGGAGCATGTCCACAAGCAAAAGACAGTAGTTACTAACAGATCAAATAAATGAATTGGAAGACATGATTGCTGACTGTAGAAAACAACTGTTGACTGAAAACACTAATTCAGACTTTATCCAAAACCTCCAGACTTCAAGTTGTATTTACTTTAAATCAACAAAATCTAAATACTGTGCATTGTCTGTATTCTTGTATCATATTATCTGTTCTAATCTTCCTCTAGGAATGAGGTGAAGTGCTGGATTTTTTTTCTCAGCATGAAGTCATCTCCTCAGCAAGAGAGACTGAATACTCTACTGAAACAGGCAGGGACACATGGACACATAAGAAGCAGTGCCTCAGTAGCAGCAAACCACCTTACAGTTTTACTCATGGTTTCTGCAGCTGGGGTAACTCAGCTCCAGTATCCTTGTAGTCCATCATATGCTTGACTTATATCCTGCATGATGATGTGGCTTTGTTTGTCTACCTCTTAATTTTTTCCTGGCCCCCACCTTCCAATAAGTTATTACCCATAGAGGTGTCAGAGACCTAGTTCTGTCTGCTCATTTCTGTGTTTATTGGGCAGTATAATCAGTAGTGATGTTCATGTGTTAGCTGAGTCCGCGATGTTTGTAAATTTGCAAAAGCATGCTCGTGATTTACTGAGGCACCTCTCAGGCAATTTTCTCATGCTTTTACCCATAAAAGGAGCATGAAGGCCTGCTTAGAAAATGTTCTCCTTGAGTGCTCCACCCAGTATCTGGCTTTGGATGTCTAGGTCCCCCCCCAGGGACTGTGTCACAACAAAACCAAAGTTCAGCCACCTCCATCTCCAGCCCAGGACTTTGCTTGGACTACCGTGGCTGGAGCCAATGAAAGTTTCTTTTTTAGTTTAAAAGGGAGTAAGGAAGTCCCCAGCTCTAGCAAGTGTAAGAAAACAAAGCAATCAAAAGAAAAGATGAAATGTATATCTAGGGAAATTTCCATAGGTTATTAAAAGGGTGTCTGAAGATAATCTGAAGAATATTGGGGGGGGGGGGGAGTGAAAAGCAAGATACAGAAAAGGAAAATTTTAAATAAACTTTTGGTACTAAATTGATAGCAAATGCCTGTTCTGCTCTTGAATTCACCATACATGATTGTTGGTATTAGGAGTGGCATAGTAAAATACAACATGCTGTTTAAAAAAAATGTCAGCATCTGGAGCATGAAAGATCTTAATATTGTGTTGAACAAATAAAAGATGATCTATGTTCATCTGCCCTCAGATGAATAAACTGTATACCATAGAGCTAATTCTGTCACAAGTGCTTGGATGGGAATACATTATCCAGACATAATGAGCACTTCTATTGCTGCCGTGGAGACCTGAGGCTTTCTGAGACAACAACTCAAGTGTCTGATTACAGTTTGATGCTGTTTCATGAGGCCTCCTGGGGTGTCAATTAATCTTGCGAACTCATTGAACACAGTGCAATGTTAGAGGTTCTTGATTTCAGGAAAATGAGCGGGGCTGTCTCTTAACTTGAAAGGATATTTCTGGCTTCTCCATCACCTACTGCAAATGGAAGTGTTGAGTTCTCTACTCCTAGGGTACAACCGTCAAATTTCTTGCTTTACTATTTCACATCTATTTTTTTTTTCTTAAAACTTAACAGAATTACTTTGTAACTTTGAGTTTAGATCATCTGCTAGTACATAAAATCCTCAGTAACCGCCTGTGTTATAAATCAGTGCACAATCTTATTAGATAACAGATTTGACAGTGTTTATGTAGTGAGTATAAATAATGGTGCATCATCCCTCTAACTCTTGATCTAATTAAAGGAGATGACTCAATGAATTAACAATGAGTGGGTGACACTTCCTCACAGTATTTAAACTCAACAGAGTAAATGACCTGTTCTTGATTAAAATATAAGGAAAAAAATACTGGATGATTTTTGGCAACATAACAAAATACATGTAAGCAGAATCAAATGAACAGTGATTTCTATCAGCAGTGTAGCCCTAGACTTCCTTGAATGGCTGCAGCATGAGAAAGGCCGGTGTTTTGTGTGAAGTGTATCAACTACCTGTAATCATCTAATTCACAAAACCATTAAATATTTCAGTTGGTACTTATAGTGTATATGAGAAGTTCAATGAAGAGTTACAGATTTTCATGACAAATATTTTAATAAGCACAGGGGAAGTATTTTTAATATTTATTACTTCTCTTTTGCACAAACTCAGTACCGCCTCAGCCTTTGAAAGTAATTGCTTTGTAGGCATCACATTGACACTTCTTTCCTTGCATTTTGTTTTAAAGCAATTTCATTGCATTTCCATCAGTGATGATTTTGGTCTACTACACTTAACTTTTACCTCTGGACACTTTTCCCTTATTCTGTGAAGAAAACACAAAAGAAAATTGTCAATTGCAATATTTGATGTGTTAATGTGGAGTTGGATTCCTCTGTGCAGCTCGTGTGCCTATCAGCCATTGAGATGATGAGATATCAGGAGAAATGTTCAGGGAATCATGTTTTCCTCAGTTTTCATTTTTCTCTGTTTAGATGATCTTTTTAATACAAGTAATATGGTGTATGAAATTATTACAGCAGAAGTCCCAGCTTGATTCAGAAAGGTTATGTTGAGACCATTCTGGAAGCAAATCTAATTGTTTTCAAATTGCTCTAGGTCTTCATTTGTATCAGGACAAGGAAGAGCTAGTGAGAGTCAAACTTTTTGTTAGTATAATTGCTGTCCTGCAAATGTACTTGTTCCCCTGTTGAAACAACACCTCTCTTTAAATACTGGATGTTCAGCCATGTGTAGTGATCTGCATACAGTAAATTCCAACCAATGGTTCAGTGGAAGACATTTTATGTATTCAAAATAGCCACACTCTTCCATTAGAATGATTGTGACAAGTTTAACTAGAATTAAAGTATAAAGAGGAGAATTAAAAAACTGTCAATTTTAATGTGATCATCTTTGTCGTCTTCTCTAAATCAATTTGTCACATGGATGGATAAGCTTATTTAATAAGGACGTTCTGAAGCCTGACTGACTCTTGAACTGGATGCAGGACTAGTACTTTGGCTTTCCCATACTTTGCAACACTGAAATTGTATGCATCCCACTGCATATTGTAACCTGTAGAGCAGTATAGAATCACAAGGTTGGAAAGGACCTGCAAGATCATCTATTTCAACCATCCTCCCATCACCATTGCTACCACAAGCCACTAAACCATATCTTGTAGCTCATCATCCAGGCACCTCTTGAACACTGCCAGGGATGGTGACTCCACCACCTCCCTGGGCAGCCATTCCACTGCATGGCCACTCTTTGAGATAAAATGTTTATCCTTATATCTAACATTAATCTCCCCTGGAGCAACTTGTGGCCATTTCCTTGGGTCCTATTTGTTGCCTGGGAGAAGAGGCCAAACTCCTCCTCATCACAACCCCCCTTCAGGAATTTTTAGAGTGCAGTGAGGTCTTCTCTGAGCCTCCTCCAGACCCCTTACCAGTTTTATTGCCGTTCTCTGGACACGTTCCATGGCATTGATGTCTTTTTTGCAGTAAGGGGCCCAAAACTGAACGCAGTACTCGTGGTGCAGCCTCATCAGGACTGAGTACAAGCAGATGATCACTTCCCTTCTTCTGCTATTTCTAATGCAGGCCAGAATAGCATTGGCCACTATAACTCGTTATTAGAAACCTGGCATAAATCCAGCCTGTTGAATGAGACACTATTAGAAAACACTGATCAAAAGAAAAACCTGCAGCTTTACACTTCCTTCAGGGACTTGCATGTCTCCCAATAGCTAAGCAATTTCTCATGAAGTTATTACCCCTCCTTTATGTCCTGCCTGCACAAGGTGAACTTTCTGATCTGGTTGGCAGCATTGCACTGCATTTATTTACATCCCTTTTCTAATCTCTAGGAAGACACAGGAGCTCAGTACAAAAGTAAATGTTTTTAGTGCTATAGAAAAAGTGGCACCAAGCAGTGAGATGGCATGAATAAGATCTTCCTGCAGGTTTGTTGTTGTACCAGAAATAGCACCCCACGTTTCAACCTTAGCCCCGTGAACTGCATGACTATGTCTTTAATGATTTTTGTGCGGGAAGAAATCCAGAAAGCACAGACAAAAATGACAAAGAAAATGCAAATTGTTGGAAAATGAAGTGATGACAAGCTATAAGAGAAAATGAGGAAGGAGAAAATGCATACGGGATGAATGGAAGACAAATGAAGAAAAGCTTTATATTAATTACCATGGAGAAAAAAACACAATATATTCATACACATGCTTCAATTTTGCTGTCTTTTTATTGAACTTACATAAGTATATATAGTTTTTGTAGTATAGTGTATATAGAATAATTATGAAGTCATAGTATAAATATATAGCATAATATGACTATTATATAAATCATATTTTGTGGTTACATTATTAGTATCTCAGATAATATAAGGATATAATGCAACATATAATGTAAAGCCATACTAACATTATTAATATAATATTATTAATGTTGTAAATATGCATATATGTCTCCAAAATTAATGCCTCCTATTCATTTCCATGGAAACTGTAACAGATACAAAGAGCACAATAATACTATTTGCTAGTGCAAATTCACAGCTACAAAACACTGCTTTTTGATGCAGCCAACACCTTTGGATATGCATTTTCACCAGTGAACAAGAGCCGATATGCCGCACTTACAGCTGTCTGTGTATCAGCAGAGGTGCTGTTGCTGTTGTCACTGCTGAAATGCACCACTTGATGCCTTGCTGACCTCGCATCCACTGTTGGCCTCCAGAAACGTTCAGCAAGCATCAATGGATGTCAGTAGTGCAATTTTTTTCTGCAAGGAGGAATTCAGTGACATCACTTTGCTCCATACACACTTCCATGTAAAATGCTAATCTGTCGGACTGCTTCTCTGCTGCCATCTGTCATATGGCAACAAAATATGATGGAATATTGGTGAGAAGGTTCAACAACTACTGTCATACTACCAACATCCACCTCTGATGTCATGTGCCAATATTAAAAATAGAATACATTACTTTTGGAGCAGCCCTCATATATAAACCATAATATATCAGAGAAACATTGTGTGAAACTGATAAGAATACAAGTCACAATATTCCATTATACACTGTAGTCTGTGATGAGAATTTCAGTTAATTTCTACCTTAGCAGTCATCATACAGCATTGTTTACTGAGGCCATATGTGCTATGAACTGAAACCCGAGCTCAGGTATGTAGGTGTGACTTTGCAAAATCTAGAAGGTGGTATTGCTAAGTCTAAATAATATTGCAACGTTATACATTGCTTTAATGAGAAATACAATTATTACCACCTCTGCTGTCAACTTGGTTCCACTAATGAGTTCAATTTCCATGAATAAACCTATGGTTCTTTCACTTCATGCGTAGTATTAATATCCTGGAATTTACAGCAAAGTGCAGATTTTATGGGAATGAGTAATTTAGATTAGTTTGAATGAAAAAAAATTCTTGTAAAGATTTTTCTTTTTATGATTAGAGCTGCAAAACATCTTTTTTGCAGTTCTCTTTATTTTTTATTTAAAACGTTATAAAAGAGGAATCTACTTACAATAATGAGAGTTTATGGCAAGTTATGTATTATAATAATACCCACATTTATCCCTTGTTTCTCTTTTTCAAATTCTAACTCAGTCTAACAATGAATATCACAATTTGTGGTGCTACTCAAGATAAACCAGGCAAAGTTCAATGAACTGAAGTAATTTCAATAGTAGTTACTTTTTTTAAAAAAAATATCTATTCATAAAACTCATAGTTAAATCCTGGCAATCCTTATCGCAACTGTTCAAGATGTACTGTTCTAAAACAAGCAGTTGCTTGGTTATGCATGCATAATAACTGTCTCTCTTTCTGAATTTGCTTCTCCTTTCCACTTGTTCATTTGCAAATGTAATACATGCTTGCATGCAGAATAGGATAATGAAATTAATGTCATGCTTATATTTCCAGCAAACAAAAAAGGAGGCAGGATGCAATAAAATAATGAAAAACTAAAGTGACAAAGCTAACTAGATACTCATACAGCAGGAACAACCCAAACCATTTCTCACAATACTTTATTCAGAAATTGCACTCCTGCCCATAAACTTATATAATCAAGAAAAAAATCTCTCATTTTTAAGCTAATTGCTCATCAAAACATCTGTTGCCATCTCATTTCTCCTCAGATCTTGCATTTGATAGTTATCTCTATTGCCCTGAAATACAACGATATGACACTAGCATCTAATTTGGGGTAAAATTCAGCCCTGCATAGAAAACCTGCTTGTGGTTCTCTGTGCTCCCTTGGGCAAAAATTAGGAGTTTGACCAGCACTGGGGTGAATTCCATTAACAGTGAGTGTCGGCGTGCAGAATATGGAAAAGGTTTTTGAAGCTACTGGAGGAAGAGAAAGGTCTGTGTATGGTCTTGAGTTGTCAAGGGCTATTAGAGATGGTTGGACTTGGACCCTAAAAGCTGCTGACAAGCTATTACCAGATGCCAGAGCCTTGTGTTAAAGGACAATGTATTACTGCTCTGTGTCTGCAGCCAGGGCACCTCATACAAAAGACTCAAGCATCAAAAGGCAGAATGAAATAAACTGTAGCACAGAGACAAGAGACTTAAAATAGTTGAGTCTGAGGTGATGTGTTCAGTGTAATGCTTTCTTTATTTATAGTAGAAATAATAACTGGTTGTGAAACAGGGGTTCTTCAGAGTGTGGCTGTGTCAGCAGTGCTATTTTGAATCAGAGCAGGATTAAACTTTTGAAGCAAATCTTAAAGCTTTCTCCACTTCCTGTGTGTTAGTTCGGTTCATGCAGCTAGCTTGTTGGCAAATGAAACTACAGGGGAAGACCTGTCCCAGCAGGATGACAAATACTTCCCACACGCTGTTGGAAATGTTTTATCCTGCAGACACTTTTGAACTACGTGGGTGGGGGGGGCATCTGGTTCAAACTAGCAACAGAGGTTTTGTTTTGGCAAACAAGATTGATGCAAGTGTCTCAAACCCAATTTCTCCAACTCGGAAATCCAATCCGACCATACCTAATTATTTGTTAATCCAGACACGATCTGGCTATATGCTACGTGGAACAAAATAGAAAGCTCTGTTTGAAACTTCCAAATGTGATTCCACTTCTCCTGAACTAACACAAAGGTATTCCTACAGATGGGTATATGATCTGTCAGCATATTCTATTGCACAGAACTTCCTCAGGAGACAGCTGGATTGTTGGGCTACCATACTTTTATGGATTTGATATTTTTATATTAAAAGAGGGACCTGCTGCTTTTTGAATTATGTTAATACAAACTCATGGCACATGCCACCCATCAGCCCATGAGATGGAGTCAAAGATGGGACTGCTCTGCGCAGAAGTGAATGGCAGCCCACCAGGCATTTGTAGCCAAAATAGCAGTGAAAAAAAAAGAAGGAAGCCCCCAGAGTGTAATTGTTCCCCTTTGCATTCAACAAAATTGTCATCTGTAACTAATGTGTTAAGGTGACAATGTTCAGAGACCAATTTTTCTCTTCTGTCAAGGAGATACCAAATAGAGTTTGGGTTCTATAAACGGAACATTTTGATAATGCTGCAGTCAGGTCAATTGAAGCAGAACTGGTACAGAAACATTATCAAGCATCATTTCAGTGTGGCTGTCTTCCAGAGGTGCAAATATCATTATGCTATAGCAAAGCAGTCTATGAACTGGATTAGCTGAACAGCTGTTATCAGCACTCAGGAAAATAATATCAGTGACAGTGACTTCACCTGCCTGAGTAGTTTAAATGTCCTGCCTTTCCATACTGATAACACTTGGCACCACTTGCAGGCTGAGGAAAGCATGACTTTCTTTGATCTAATTACAGAACCATAACAATTTCTGATAGAGAAGAAAAGGCATATAGTTTAGATCATCTTGTCCATCTCCCTGTAACTGCATGGAAGTTACATGCTAAAGCACCTGAAGTGCGGTGAAATAATAACCTCTTTTCTGCTCCTCTGAACATTTTATTGGTTTTATTTGGTGTTTTTCCAGTCTCTAGACAGATAAGTTACCACTGCTACTGACATGGGAGTGTTTACATAGGGCAGATATTAGTAGGTGTTTTTAGGCAGAAAAGAGCAAGAAACTGTTAGAATTGTCTTCTTCTGATGTTTGGTCTCCCCAGCACAGGACAGCTGTGTGGAGAAGTGCACTTTGGCTCAGTATAGGCAGGTGCTAGCCTGCAGTCATAAGATGGCAGTCCGGCTTGGAGGCAGTCAGGAAAGTTATTTTGCCAAGTAGATTTTGAAGAGATAGAAGCCAAAAAAGGTTTTGAGACAGAATTCTCATTAACAATATTATGGTTTCTGTTCTCTTCGGTCACTTTACAGTACATATAGTACATACTCTAAGTACACTATATGCAACACTAAACTGTAGTAAAGTAAGGATATATTTTTTTAGCTTTACATCGATTCTTGAAATGTCTTTTTCTTAGGATAGTGCTGTAATAGTCATTTAATTGCCAGTATAGCATTGATTTTACCTTACTTGTAGGAATGGAATTTCACCAGCTATAATTTTGCACAGATTCTAAATTCTAAAGAAAGTTAAGATGTACCACACACACCTATCTATTTATAAAAAAAATTAAAAAAAAATAAAAATCATCAGCTTTGAATTGTATCCTAAGATTTATCTGAAGCCACCAAGAAGCAATTTCTCCTACTGTAGTACATTATCAGGCTTCAGTCATCTACTAAGATTGCACAGTAATAAGCTCACACAGTTCCATTAGCTTGTTCAGTTTCGGCACAAAAAGATCCAACTACTGATTCAATACCAGGGCAAGGAAAGCTAAGAAACAGATGCTGACCTTCAGCACCCACTGAGCATTTCTTCACTCTGCTTTCCATTATCCTGGAGGGCATTCTCATTATCAGCTCCAAGAAAAGTTTTCCTAAGAGCAGTGAGGCAGAAGGCTCTGTAATGATGCTCGCTCCCATGGACTGCCAAAGTATTACATGCAGCTGAGTAACAGAAGGCGGCTTTAACATTACAGTCATTCTGAGAACAAAGCCTTGCAGTCATTAGTGCGGGCATTCAGAAAGGTATTCATTTCAAGACTAAAACACCTAAGTACAGGTGTCTAAATGTGTGCTGTCTAGGCTCCTGTATCCTAGTCAGTTGGGGGCTGGGTTTTGATCTAGTTACATGTTCAGTGCTATCTGACATGCCTTAAGTACTGCTCTGTAATAGCATCAGTCTGCTTTAGATCCTATACTTTATCTCTCACCCATGTGGCCCCAAATGCTGATGAGAGCAACAGCCTGTAACACCTTGTTGGCCCTGACCTTAGCCCATATGTAGACACTTAAACTCAGGTGTTTCAGCCTGGAGTTGAATCTTGTCTTGGAATGGTGATCAGTTCTTCACAGTTCAGGGATGAACTGAAACCTTTTGAAACCTTTCTTATGAGACAAATAGCTGAAAAGGGAAAGAAGTCAACTATGTCAGATTAGGATGTGAATTTGGAGACACTTATTATTTTGAATCCCAAGCATTAATAGCTTTTAAATCCGTTCTGGGTTAGGATGGTATAGCTTGCATTGCTAATAAATCGTGTTAGTATAAACTTGTTCTCACATGGTCCCATTAACTTCATTGACTATTCTTTAAGCAAGGGGACTTTTTAAAAAATTATACTTTTCAATTCACCAGCATCTGTAGAAACCAAATGTCTCTTCACAGCTGGGATGTACTGACAGCTCTACTCCCTGGGAGCAATGGAGCTGTCAATTGAACAGTGAGTGAGGTGTGACACTTACCATGAAGCTGGTCTACCATATGACACTTTCTTTTATATTAGATTAAAAGGAGAGTGACCCCATCAGTATTCATACAATTTGCAAATTAATTTTTCACCATAAATTGTAATAAACCTGTTAATATAAGGGATTAAAGTTTTGTAGTGTCCTATCAAAGTAAAATAATAACAGAAATATTAGGAAGAGACTTTTTCAGATTTTTTTTTTTTGTTTGTAAAGATAAATTTGTGTGCATAGCTACACTCCAGCCACAGGGTATTTCAGTTAAAAGTAGATAATGGACTTCTAACAAATTATAGTTTTTGCTGATATTTCATAAAGCTCTGTTGGACCATCTGGGGGAAGCCAGAGTTCACTGTGTGTGATATAATCACACAGTATAACTGTAATTTTTCCTACATGTACTTGCAAACATTGCAGAAATGAAAATTGTGATTGCACTTCAAATAGGTAATTTTCAGTCACTATATACAACAGCCTGGACAAAACCAATTTCATATGCATTGCACTTGAAGAAGTCTAGATAAGCCACTGAACTTCCCAGCTCAACAGTGAGACTGCTCAAAAACAAGTTATCTAATTTCCTTTAATAAGAAAAAACATTTCATTTTGTTCAGATTTTGCTCTCACTCAAATGGTGTAAAAATTCATCACTCACAAAATCAGTTTCCCAAAAGGCACTAACACAGATAAATCCTTTCATTTGAACCACTCTATGGTCTATGGGAAATACAGTTCTTCATTAGCTGTGCTAATTTTCTGGGCCTGAGACTCATTTTTGGTGACTATAAAAATACTACAAACACACATTTGTAGAACATGAGAAAGATTTTGTAAAACAAGTGAATACTAAGAGGAAAGAACAAAATACTGATGTAAAAAGCTCTACTGGGGAAAGATAAAGGGTAACTGCCACATCCTGGAGAAAAAAAAAGGTACAGTTAGGTAACATAATGCAATAAAATGATAGAATAGCTAGAGAATTACTGAATCGGGAGAGAATACAAATAATCTAATTTTAAAAAGGGAGTGAGTTAAATGTGCCGGAAGGACCAAAGAAATGGACTGTTAGTGACTCAGTCATTTCATTAAACTTCTGAATGTTTTCACGCCTTTTAATTTAATCCTTTATAATCTTGGCGCTTTCAAGCAAGAGTTTTTCTACTTCTCTCATGAGATTTTATTTTCCCCCAGGATGATACCAATACAGTAATATGCAGCCACGTCTTTGTGACTGGGGCAGTTCATCTTCAGATGTTTCTCTGGAGTCTTTTTTCACTGTTTTGCCCTGATTTTGTATTTTCTTAATACTTCACAGCTCTTTTCAGTCTAACTGGCCTAATTTTGTGTACAGGGAAGCATATTTTCAACTGCAGACTGCAAAATTATGTGCAACTGAAGAGAAGAACCTACCCTACTTTTTGGCTCACAAATCCAGTAGACTTAATAGAAAAAATGTGTGTGAATGACTGAACATAATTCATCCATGCTGCTGATTGTGTGTTTTCTGTATCTTCCGTGTCGCTGGATTGGACATTACACTGAGGGGAGGTTACAGAGAGCTAGTCTTTCTGGTAAAGCCTTTGAACTCAGAGAAATGTATTAATTATTACACAATTACATGAAGATCAGCATGATCTAAATACTGCCATTAATGCAGCTTTTATTTCAGAAGAAAAATATATACAAGTGTGTGACTGATAACAGATTTTGTGTTGCATGGGATTTGGTCTCAGAGTAGCCATGAATGCTACTAGCACCATGTCTTCAGCTGCTTCATTGCTTATGATGCTGAGAAAGACAGAAGAGATCAGAACAAATTAAGAGACAATAATGAATTAAGCAATTCTCTATTACGTTTTTTAAAATACAACTGTCTTTACACCGGTGTGCTGGTTTTAGCGCATAATTCATTGAAGTACCTAGCAATCACTACTGTTCATCTAAAACCTTACAAAATACTGAGCTTTCTGGAACATATATACTGTATGCACTGAAGCACTGTAAGCACTACAGTGCTTGTCTCTTGACACTCTATATTGTCTGGTTTTGACCCAGCAAAGTTTGCATAACTTCCATCATTTTCTAACTTTATTTTGTTTTTGTTTTTTTTTTTTATGGGCTGTAACACCTAACTTCAGAAAAATACAATGGTAAATCGTGTTTTTTTCTGTTCGTTCCACAATGCTTACCAAACTTTTACAAGGCACAGATCTGAAACTAGAGGAACAACCTAGCTTGAGGACGTGAAGAAGAAACTCATTTCCAAATCTAAAAAGTGACCTAAACACCAGCTCTTCATCCATCTGCTGCTGATGTAGTGCAGGAACTGTTTTTGGACATGTCCATGAGAAAACATAAGGGTTGGCGCACATACACACTCAGAGTGTTTCTCCCATGCTTCTGGCATGTGAACGTCCCCTCTCTTTTGTGGGCTCAAGAAAGTGAATACAGTTTTAGTGATCATCTCTGTCATCTAAGAAAAGGGATACTTAAGAACTCTGAAGTCTGATCCAATACCAACACTTGCTCTTGGATAAATGTCACTCTACTATCTGCTTCAGAGGCATTTGTGTACACGTTGACCACAGCAATACAATCAAAAAGTCACAGGGGAAGTTCATATATTCCCCAAAACTGCACAACACTGTGCAATGGTACAGCACTACAGTTTAGTACAAAATTAGAGCAACAGAGTTGAAAAGCCATAGCAATGGATGATGAGACTGTGAGAATGGCAGTATGCAAAACAGACATTGCTAGTTTGGCCACTGCTGCTTAATTTACATTTCCTCACAGTTTTATCAGTGAAATTTTTGAACAGATAAACTAATTTCACTTTGTTTTAAAATTTTAAAGCTGTCTAATCTTATAACTGTCATTTTTTCACCTGGCCCATTAATAACCACTAAAGAATCTAGAAGAAAATATAAGGGGAAAGACAAAGGAGATAATTTCTGTTTATGATCTAACTGCTACAGATATCTCAGTTGTATCAAAGGCACTGACAATAGAGCAATTAATTGCTAATACTATATTTGATATTAGAAATTTTATTACAGTCTCCTGCTTTACCTACAACACTTAGATCACAAGCTCAGGAAAAATGCTTCCAGTTAGAGTTTTCTGAAGGGTCTCTGTATATTTTTTTTTTCTATGTACGTACTTGTGTGTGTCAAAATTGCCAAAGCACATAGGAGAAACATGTTTTAAAATTCAGCCCCAAACTTTTAATGCCTTAGGTCCCCTTATCTATCAGCTTTAAATTACCTTGTGCCACTTGTGTCACAGGATGTTCTTGAGGATATAACTGATTAAATGCCATACAGTCTAGCAGTGATGGAGCAACTGAATCCTTCAAATTCAAGGTCATTAAATGAATTCTTAGACTGTCAGGGTTTCTAAAAGAACTGAAAATGAGAAAAAGTATTCAGTAAGTTTTGAAACAATTTTCGATCTTGTTTTGAAATAAAGCAGTCAGAGTGGCCCAGGTTAATTATCTTCAAATCAAGATTTTCAGAGTGTGATAATGGGTGATTGTACTAGTCAGGTGCTTTAAACTATTTTTTTTTTAATTTTTTAATAAATTCACTTATGTTACATGTTAACAATTGTGAAAAAGATATTCCTTTTATAATTCAAAAGTAAGAAATTAATTATGATTGATTTTATGTGGCAAGGAACATAATTGGTTGCCTGCTGGCTAACACACCTGTTTCTGTTCAATTGAATGAACTTCATGGAGCTATTATCATAGTCCAACAAAAACTATATTCGTGCTACCTATCCACTCTCAGGATATCTCATTCTTTGTGGGTTTAAACTGGCAGTTTTGATTCATCAGTTTTTTTTGTACATTCATATATCTTCCCATTTTTTTTTCAATATCTCCCATATGTTTAGGGACAGTTAACTATAAACATCCAAGTCACGAGGTTACCTCCTTCACATTGCTTTCCTTTGCTGCGATACAAAACTGGGTAGTGTGTTTTTTCATTGTTCTTGTTTTTGTTTGTTTGTTGGACAGGGGTTTTGGGTTTTGTTCCTGTGTGTGTGCATGTACTTTTCTTTCTGTCTTTATCCATCTCCTATCCTTTACATTTTAATGTAAATTACAACAAATCCAGGGCAGATACCTCCTGGCTGTTTACGCAGCGCTTGCCACAGAAGGCTCCAGCTCCAAACCTAGTATTCCCAGATGGTACTGTAATATAAGCAGTAAAGATAATCTCGTAATTCCCCAAAGCTTCAGCCCTGACCCCAACATGCAGGAAGCACTCCTCTTTCCTGGCACTATTCAGTCTTTTTTGTCAAGACAAATGCTCTGAGGTGACACGGGCTCTACAACACACGTATGTCCCTTCTGAAATCTACATTTTGCATAATGAGTGGCATACAATGGTAGCAATCTGCAAATTTATATATATGCACAGGCACATATACGAATAAACACACACGTGTTTTCTGCAGCTTAAGTGTTACTGGAATTTGTTACTCAGTTTCTGCACCACTACAGAGATTTATGTACTGTAGTTTGATAACAAATCCCTACACAGATATAACTCTATCACTTGCATATCTGATTGGAGAATGCTGAGTCCTGAAACTTTGGATCTCCATATCCATGGTGAAATCTCATTCTGCATATTGCTTTGCCATAAGTGAATTGTTGTTGATCCTACATAAATACATTTTCTTAGCTTGCTTCATCTATACAGAACTTCCATTTGGTCTCAGACAGAGCTATCCATTTTAGACTTCCTTTACAAATAAAGGAGAAATAACTCTCACCTGAGCAATGATCCTTGTAAAACAAAAGCCCTAAAACAGGTGAGATAAAGTGTTCTTCATGTAGACAGCTTGTCATGAAAAAGAAATAGACACTTTTATATGACAAATTTAAATTAGATTAATCGTTTCTGGGATTATTTTCTGTCATGCTTTTTCTCTCCACTAAAGATGAAAAAGATTATGTGTCACTATTTCAGTTTTGCTTCTGAATGCCATGTTGTGAGCATGGCCTGTGGGGAGATTATGACTTTTGTGTACCACTCCATGGTAATAGATGGTTATCAAACTTGCCTTCTCAGTCATCTTATTTTATTTTTTAATCCTGGCAGAGTCTTCTAATTATATCTTATCCCTAGAGCTCAGCAAACCTTCATATACCTAATACTCTTACAATCAGATCCACAACCTGAAAAGTATTTAATTTTGATCCTCTATAAGGGGCTATATAGCCTTATTTCTATGTGAAAACAGCTGTAAATATTTTTCCCCAAAGTTTTTACTAATCTTTCTGAATGGTTGCATTTTAAAACATAGGTCACCTCAGCATTTCTCTCCATGCTCTAATATCCACAAATGCTGGATATCAGAACTGTAAAAATGCTCATAACGGATTATAATTTTATCCTCTGCTCAGGGATAACAAATTTAAGCACACCATTTGGAAATATGTTGACCTTGGTAGATAGAGGCTGAGACAAAGCACGCTGAACAGCTCTGTTTATTCTTTTATATTGCCAGTGGCATCATGATTGAGATCCTGGCTTACTGATACTAACCAGAAAGAACAAATCACGTGGATTTGGAACTAGATGTCAGGCAGGGTGTACACACCATCCTGCATTAGAGAATTTCACTTGCCTGTGAATTAAATTACTGTAAAATTAGTTTGAAAGAATGAGTCATTTTTGGAGGAAATGTTTATCAGAACTGATTCTAGTGAACAAAACTTGGTTAAGTGCTACTGAGCTGCAGTTGTTTAGCAAAGATATTCCCTAAAACAGTCTACATATAAGGAAGAAAATTATTAATAATTAGATACTTATATGCTTTATTGTTTGATAAGTTCCTCATAACTGACTGATCATCCTTTATCATGCTGGAGCATATGGAAAATGATTGCAGTGCCAAAATCATCATTGTAACCTCTACAATTCCAGGAATGTTTATTTCCAATAGCAGTGAGCAGCAGTAAGGTTGTCATCAGGGTATTCCGCTCCAATTACACGTAAATGCCTTTTTTCTCTTTAAAATTCCAATAAATGTTTGCATATTTAAAAACATTGTGCTTGAAAGCTTAGAAATTAATGAGCTGGTTGGCTAAAAACATAACTTGAATATGTTAGCAAAGCAGTAAATTCTCTAGCAGGATGAATAACCTCTGAAACTCACTAAAATCCACTGTTGCAGTTTTGTAATAGCTCACTTCTCCTATTGCTTTTAGGAAAACTTATTATTCAAAATTTATTACTTAAAATTAGTCTATAAAGGAACTAAATCCAGGACATTGGTTTAAACAAATATTTAATCCTTTTCAATAGCTTTAAATATTTTTTTCTAGGTAAGAATTCTCAACAGGGGAGAATTGGAGAATTCTACATTGATTTTCTTACGTATTATCGCATGCAGGCTGTCTCTTGCCACAGGCTGATGTTTTAATTTTGCCATTCATTTTAATATCTTTTTGTGCTTCTGAAATTTTTATTTCATTAGGGTTTTAAACCATCTCATAAGAAGTATTTACAAAACTGGCAACAGTCTAAGTTTCTAATTCCTTATATAAGCTGTACTGTACACAACTGTCAAATCAAATTAGATGAACAAACATTTTGTCTGTAGGAACTAAATGGCACATTGAAGAATAAATCAAACAGTAAATAAGTAAATAAAACCAGACATTTTTGTCAGTTTGTGCTGTCAGGTTTTCATGACATCATTCACCCCTCATTCATCCTGCATGAAGCTGTCATATTAAGAAGAAAATGCAGCCTTATAAAAAAAGAGTTATTTAAATATTTACTTATCTACTTATTGCAAATAAGGGCAGGAATAATGAAAAAAAACAGACTCTTTTGCCAAAAAATTTACACTGATTTTAGTTATCATTACACCATTGTTTCCAGCAAGTATGATTGCTAATCATATCAACAGTAAATTGAATATCTATGTCCCCTTTCCTACTCATTCAAACCTTCTTCCATTAGCATAATTGCAATTATTAATTATTTTTATCACAGTTCTACACAAAAGTCCTATTCAAAATCTGGCATAAATACAGATGAAGAGGAAGTTCAAGTAAGTTTTGTGAAGAAACAACAGTGACAACAGGAACTTGTTGCTGCTCATGAGAATTTGAGAAATGCCATGACTTCTTACTGCTTTTTTTAGTCACAAATGTGTGTCAAAATGCAGTTAGCCAGAGTTCAGACATCCGTATTCGTTTTGCAAAGACTACTTTTGGCACATCTAGCATTAAAGTTATAGCAAATTTCAGGGTTAACTTAGAAAGATTAAAAAAACTGGATTCTGTGACAGATGGAAAACCTCCTGTTTGTGCAGGCAAAGATTTATTTTCAAGAATAAATAAGTAAAGATTAATTTTATCTATGCATAGAGTAAATTTCTGTGAAAATTACTATGAGAAACATGATGTTATAATTATGAGTTATTCTAAAAGATAGACAATTATTTTCAGTGATAACTATATTTGTATCGAGAACTGGGGGAAAAAAAAAATCTATAGCAAAAGGGCAATCATTTTCTATCCAGGACTTCTTAAGCATAAAAATAACTGTATTAAATTTTTCACGAGCAAAATTTTTTATAAAGATGGATTAGTGGACAGAATAAACTAAGCAAACCAATATCATTTATACATTGCACTTGAAATGAAAATGTACACTTTAATAAACAGATGTAACCATTACATCTTGATATCTCTACAGAATTCACAAGTTCTCTAATTTCTTTAGCTCAAAGTATGAACTGAGAATTTCTTTAGATCTTTTTCTTCAGTTCTTTTTCTTCAGTTCTTTTTCCAGTCATTGATGAAACCAACCCAGCATTTCTTTTTTGTTTGAATGTTAATTTTTTAACGTGATAAATATGATCACAGGTAGTCCACCCCCTGGGTAGAGACTGAAAGAACTAAATGAAAGGGAGAGCTGCCAATGTTCTGTTCTTTTTACGATAAAGCTAAAGCATTACAGCATCAGGAATTGCCTGCTCTGCCTTCACAATCAGGAGATTTACACTACTTCTTAGTGTACTTCCTTGTCAAATGAGGAACTCTGGGATGGGTGGAGCAGAGCATTTCCCATGAGAGGACACAGTGAAGTACCATGGCTCATTCACCATGGCAAAGGGAAAGCTTTGCAGGATGAAACAGCAGTACTTCCAGGGGCTACCAAGAAGGTGCAGCTGGGCTCTTCACAATGGGAGGATGAGAGGCAGTGTGAATAAAGTGAAAAAAGCAAGGTTTAGACTGAATATAGGGTAAAACATTTATTGATGAAAACAATCAATCCGAGCCTATACAGTGTATACCACCTATATACCTGGTATACACCTAGAGAGTTTGTGTGATTTCTACCTTTGAGACTTTCAGGACCAGACAGGAAGAAGCCCTGAACAACTCATGGTTGACCCTCCTTAAGAAGGAGGTTGGACTAGAGATGTCCTGAGGTCTTTTCTAACCTTAATTATCCTATGATTCCTTATGTCTGTGATATCACCCTTCATGTGCCTACATTAGAAGCAATAAGAAATTCATCAAATATAAAACTTCTCAATTCTCATATAAATGTTTGGATCCTGCGTATCCTCTAGAGACATATGGATGCAAAAGAAAGTTTAACATAAGCATGGGCTGCATACAATACAATGTCTTCCTTATGACTACATACTTCTATGTTAGTTGGGATGTCATAGATATATATACTGACATTTTAGATATTTTAATTATTGATTTTATGTAATAATTTGCATGTATTTTAAAAGACATTACTATACCACTTTTTTTCCTCTAGATTTAAAACACGTTTTTTAACTTTTGCATTTAAGTTATTCCAAAAGCTAAGCAAAAAAATAATGCAGTATTTATTATTCTAATCATTTTCTTACTAGCAAAATGTGGTCTGTCAGTACACATCATGATATATGTGATACATGTGGTACAAATTTGAATTTCTTTTATAGTGCACCCATCTCAACACTGGACCATATGAGATTGGTAGAGGGGAGTTCACTAAAAAGGAGCAGATTGACTGCTTAGTTCTGCTCTCAAAGAAAGACACTTTACAGCATGATAATGAATGCAGATTACAGTGGTTGAACAATAAACTTTTGAATAATGTAATTTTGTTCAGATTCTCTAACAAAAGCAGAGTTAAGTAGCCAAACCACAGACATTTTCCTTTAAATTGTTTTCCATGTCTTGTTTTTAGTAGCTTTTATTTTAGAAAAGTCCTGACAAGTAAGTTGATGGCTACTTCTGAACAGAATAATGTGACAAAGCAAGAAACAATTTATTCAACTTATCCCTAGTGACAATAAAATTCAGTGTTCTGTCAATAACTCCGCCTTTATCATCTTACTTTTCAACGAGATTCCTTTGACAGTGATTTTAAATACATATTATATAGATGTATATAATATATAGATATTTGTTTAATGCAATCTCCTCTTCATAGGAAACAGAGAGAGGGACAGTTATGAATCCATTTCATTTTTGATTTTGTATTTTGAACACTTTATCAGAATGTTGTATAAACCTTAATCACATACACTGGTATTTCAACTACGTTACACTGAAGGTTCAGAACTGACAAATAGCTCAACGTGAACTTCTGTGTCTATGTGATAAAGAATACATTTTTTAAACATTTAAGTAATTTAAACATTAAAATGAGGGCGCTATTAAGAATGAGTACAACCTTTTTCATTACACATTTTCCAAGTTTTAGTTTAAAAGTTACTTTTGTCCTAGAAATGTTTGATTCGTAAGTCGTGCATTCCTAATAATCTCAAAAAAATTAGTTAAGCAAGCCACCATATTAAATTTGTTGTTTGCTTCAACCAGAGCTGTTGCAAAGAATTTTCACCACAAGCATCATATTAGCGGGAGCACTAAGGGAAAAATATTTCACACCAGTCCTTTTTCCTCTGCACTGGCAACCATAATTTATTCAATTTTGTTGGTATCTTTCATTATAACCCATAATGCAATTCTGAAAAAAAGAACGATGAAAATGATAAATCCAGTTATTGCTAGGATATCTTATGGCATGAAATACCATCAGTCTAAACTAAAGTTAAAAATCTGGTGTTTGAAAGTCACATTCATTCTTTCTTATTACTTATTGTAAGTTCTTTTGTTTTTGTCCCTTTCTCCTTTTTTCCCTTTCTCCCTGCTTTCTAGTACATTTTGCTTCTCCTTTCACCACTGTCTTCTGAATGTCCATTCTGTATTTTGTATGTCCTCTGTATTTTGCCACTCATTTAGCTCTGTCAACAAGCCCTTATTTACTGACTAAGGATAGATCAGCAAACTCTTAAGCATTAATGGATCCCTCATGAAATGCTTCTAAATTTATCAATTCCTCTCTGGTGATTCAAAACAGTGGAGTAGACCTATATTAAAAGATTTCTAGGAGCCATTTTATCTCCTTGGAAGTTACTGGAAAATGTTTACAGATCTGTGATAACTGTTTTTTAATAGGTCCTACATAAAACCATTATCTGCTTTTGCCTGTTCTTTAATTCAGCCTACAAAAATCCCATAATTAATTTACTGAGTTTGCTTGGCAACACAAATGAAAATTCATGATACTATGTAGAGGAGAGAAAGAAATATGAATCAATATAGACCTTTGTATCAATCTTTAAGCAAGCAGCTTCCATCAAAGTCAAGTAAATTAAATATAAAAGCAGTAGAGTTCTTTGAAAACTGCAACTCATTTTATCAAATCTCTACAGGAGATAAATGAAAATATTATGCAAAAATTATTTTAAAAATTAAAATGTATTAATGTAGACAATTATTTTCCACACACATACCTTCCTTATTTCCTAGCTTGTAGGATAGGTTAAAGAATTGTTATAAACATGTAAGTGATGCTCTAGCGAACTTACAGAAAACATATAATAAAATATGCCTATTATAACTGACATCTATTCTGCAGTGTCACAACTGGACTTGAAAAACACCACCAATACTGTATTAATGAAGTCTTTCTTTATTTATAACAATTTATTTTATTCCTTCTCCCAGCATGAAAAGACAAATGTTCTTTTCCACCCAAACATTATACATTTTGCAACTAGCGTAATTTTTACAGGATATAATTAAAGCAGTAATCATGAACTATGTGACATCTTCTACAATTATTCAGTAAGATTTTCTTCCATTTAATGATATTATCTTTAAAATTATTAGCAATTTATTAGACTCCTCAGTAATATGTGGGAAAAAATGCAGTAGGTTAAACACTCATTTTTTCCAAAGATAATAAAATGAAATATAAAGGCCTAAATATTATGCATCCTTCCTAAATACAGCTTTAGCTGACAACACAGGATAGTAATAAATTCACTTTAACATCTGCATTATGATATCACAAGTAAGTTTTTGAATAATATTCAAGTACCTGTATCATCTGTTATGAAAAGTGCAGTGCAGGCATGTTGCTATTTAACAGAAAGTCAAAATCACAGCTGAAGAACAGCACAGAAAATGATAACAGACCTTTTCTAGGTCTCTCACCAACTGGCTGCTGAGTTTTCTAGGTAGATTAACTCATGGGAGATTAAAACAGAAGCTTTGCTCAGAGTACCCACCAGGCAAGAGAAAGCAGAATACAGTGTTCCACTTACAATGATGTACCATGTAAAACCAGAAAAGCTGATTGGCAAAGCAATCGTCTTAAAAAGGTCCCTGAAGACTATAAATATAACACAATTATATTTTATACTGGCACTCGGTGGCACAACGACAACCCATTAACTTAATCAGAATAATGACAGGAGGGCCATCAGAATGATAAAGCCGTTCTAATGAAATGCAGACAAAGATTAAAAAGAATTAAAAGTGACGAGTAAAATCCACTAAAGGACAGTCTTTAGCTACTGTAATCAAAGGATTATTACTCACCTTGTAAATTAAGAGCAGTGTGTCCATTTTTTTTTTCACACAACACAAAAGACTATGCCAGGTGTTAAAAATCATTATTAATAAGAGGTCTTTATTTTTAATTTATTTGGTTTGTGCATGTATATTGCAAGACCTCCAAACAAATCATGTTCACTATTTCAGATGCCGTACCACACACAATTAACCATAGTGTTCTGTGCTATTATTGTCCATACAACTGAGTCTGAGAGAAAGACAGTAATTACAAATGGAATCAATTGCAAGTTTATTAATCAGTGCCTTTATACTTGTCTCTAATACTAGAAACCCTACTCAGGCAGAAATGATCTATGTGTTTTTCACTCATTGCCAGCACTTTACCTATATGTATGTCACAACATTTTGCAAAACAGGTGATTCCAGCAAGGTTAGACTGCAGGAAATTCAAAGGCAAATTAGTTTCCAGTTGAACTAACATTTCAAGTAATTACCTGCAGAAAATAATAATTATGGAGAAGGGGAGGGAAGGGGAGGGGAGGGAAAAAAAGAAAAAAAGAAGAAAAGAAAAGAAAAGAAAAGAAAAGAAAAGAAAAGAAAAGAAAA
>NW_024884711.1:26888491-26892560 GCF_019232065.1 Centrocercus urophasianus
AAAAGAAAAGAAAAGAAAAGAAAAGAAAAGAAAAGAAAAGAAAAGAACTTCTTAAATTTGTGCCATTGACAAAAGGAAAAAGTGGAGCGCGTGGGTAAAATGTCAACACAGATTGCTTTGCATGAATGGAACATTGCATTACAAAGCTGTTCACAATCAAAATTAGACCGTACAAATAATTCTAGACAATTCTAATAATTCTATTATGAAAGCATAAGAGGTAATAAAGTGGTGTAAAGGTGTAAAAACACCTCCATTTTTGCTTTTTTTTTTTTTTTTTTTTTTTTTTGTATCTTTAATATGTGCCAACCATTTGTGTTATTTCCATTTTGCTTTGTGATTCTAAGCTACTCTAAGTACTTGAGAAAATATATGTCATAACTCCATTCTTACACGGCCATGTCTTTTTCACCAACAGATTACTTCTGTTGGTCAAATTTAAATATTTAGTTATTAATTCAGATTTGTTCAACACCACAAATATAACTATATGAACTTAAACTTCTATTAATGCTGCATTACTTAAAGCAGAAAAATATTTTATGCTATTATGTAGACACTAAGAGACATTTCAGAAAAGTAACATGTCAAGTGCACCCAAGTTAAAACAAGAGTAGTCATGAAGAAAACATAACCCAAAAATATATCTGTGCTATTTAAATAAATATGTTGTTTTGCTGGTTGTTACCATCTTCATACCCACGCCATTCCAAGATACATTGAGATAGATCTGAAAGATGTCTCAGCAGCTCTGGCTGGAACACAGATGACATGCTTCTGATGTTTGGTTTCAATCACTCATTCTTAAAATATTAGATGTTCATGAAGAATGTATGTATTTCTGAGGTATCTGAATGTATAAAATAGATGGATGGGCCATCAGAAGCATAAATATGGAAAGCAATTCATGAAAGATTGAGTGCGTGTTGCCAGTTTGGTTGACAAACAGATATTTTAAAAAAAATTTCTTTCTTCTTCTTTCTTTCTTTAAAGAAAAAAAGAGAACTAACATTTTTATGAACTACTGTTTTCTCTCACTTCACTTAAGGAGAAAAGGGAATGAAGGAATGGTAGATCTTCATGAAAGATTCCTGAGGGAGTTGCATTTTTTATTTTCACCTTAATCACATCATCTGTGTCTAATAGTAGGCGATGTATTTTTTCCTGTTTTCCCATATTGTATCTCAGAAATTCTCCATCCCTATGTTGTTCAAAGAGTTCTGCTCAGTCTGTGCCTGGATAGCAGTTTTTTTCTTTGGCTCACTGATTCTACCATACAGATGTTGGAGGGTTGTTTTTTTTTCCCTTTGAGTCTATGCTCACAGCTCCTTTACAGGTTTTTTTTTTTCAGACTGCCTAGAAGTGCTTGTTCATCAACAACAAATCTCTAGAGACAAACCCAGTCAGAGCGGTTCTGTTAGGAAACTCATCCCTTAGCTGTTGGGGGACATGACATTTCACAGACAAATGTTACAGTGTGTTTTCCGCACAACAGGTAGAGAAGGTAGATACAACAGTATCAAAGATGTGCATGTTCCAGCCACTTCTTTTTAGATTCTTTTGTAGACTGATAAATCATTGTAGCGTTTTCCTCTCAAATCTACAGAAGTCAACTTTAGCATCTCCCACTTTCTTTCAGAATAACATCAAGCCTAAGCAGTTCGCTATTGGTGATAAAACAATGTGTATTTATAACAAACTGTAGGATATAATGTGGGAATGTGGATAATGCAAATATGAGATGTGAATATGCCCCCAAAATATTTTTGTGTAATTCTTTTTATTCTTCCCCATTTTTTAGCAGCACTACTCCATCTACAGCTTCCCATTCTCATCCTAAAAGAAAGCCTACAAAATATCCTTGTAAGATAGAGCTGAGACATGCAATTCCTCCTAATATTAAATGTCATGGAATCAGTAAGTGGAATCAGCAAGTTTGCTGATTATATGAATCTGGGAGGAGTGGCTGATATATAAGAAGGCTATGATGCCATTCAGTGAGGCTGGAAAGTTGGGCAGCCTGATGCGGTTCAACAAGGGCAAGTGTAGAGTTCCTCCTCTGGGGAGGATAAATTGCATCAATCAGTACAGGTTAGTGGGTTGACTTTCTGGACAGGAGTTCTGCAGAAGCGGATTTAGGTGTCCTGGTGGATAATAGCATGGCTATGAGCCAGGAGTATACCCTCGTGTCAAGAAGGCAGATGGTATCCTGGTATCCAACCAATTATTTATCCACTGAATAATCCAGCCTTTAAACCCATCTCCCTCCAATTTAGAGAAAAGGTTGTGGTGTGGGACAATGCCAAAGGCCTTGCATAAATCTGGGTAGGTAGGTGACATCCCATGTAGTTTCCTTTCCTTAATCCACCCATGCCCTCATTCCATTACAGAAAGCCACTAGATTGGTGAGGCACAATCTGTCCTTGATGAAATCATGCTGGCTGTCTCAGATCACCTCCTCATCTCACGTATGCCTCCATTTGTTCCAGGAGAATCTGCTCCATGATCTTCCCAGACACAGAAATAAGGCTCACTAGTCTTTACCTCCACGTGTTCCTTTCTCCCTTTCTTCTAAAATGGGAATGATGCTTCCCTTTCTCCAGTCACCAGGGAGTTTGCTTGACAACCATGACATTTCAAATATGCTGTAGAATTATATGGCGTATCTGTGACTTATTTTCAATGATCATGTTGACAGCAAAATAAAGCTATATGTTTGCATCACTTTCTGTGGTCAAGGTTTAGCAGAAACGCTAAGTCATAGCCTGAACCTGTGATTGAGCACCTGGTGGGAAGGCAGGGCCAACCCAGGGGAACTCAGGTGTATGCAATGCACCTGAGTGACTGGAAGGGGTGCAGCAAGGATCCACTCCTTCCCAAATCTCATTTAAGGGTTGGCAGTGGAGGCAAGGTATCTTCATAGAATCATAGAAAGGCCTAGGTTGAAGAGGACATCAAAGATTATCTAGTTTCAATCCTCTGCTGCAGGCAGGATTGCCATCTGCTGGACCAGGCTGCCCAGAGCACATCCAGTCTGACCTTGAATGCCTCCAGGGATGGGGCATCCACAACATACTTGGGTGTTGTGGAGGTTTTAATGTGTCACCACCATCTGAGTGAAAAACTAACTGAAATCTTCCTTGTCTCAGTTTAAAACCATTCCTCCTTGTCCTATCAGTATCGGCTCCTGTAAACAGTAAAACACTCTTCTGCTGAAGATCCCTGCCTACCTGAGGCCTTCCAAAGGTAAGCACCTTTTCTTAATTTTTTTTTATTTTTATTTCTGCATCTCCAGCTGCTGCATTTGGGTTTGTCATTTGCTGCAGCTGAAGACTTACTTTGCCACCCTACTCTTATCACTGTATTTTCTACCACATTATAGCACTACACATGGTAGTTCAGATTTCAAAGCTAAACCATGGGTTTAATTCTGCTGCCATTATTAAATGTGTTTTAATTGTATTATCAGCATCAGCTGATGTCTTACAGGTACCAGCTGAACCAGTGACGATGACTTGCATTGCTTGCTGAAATAGTGTACTATATGTAAAGTGATTTAATATATACTAATATTTAAGAAAGTAAATTGTCATGCTGCTTTATGTTGCCAAGCTAGGTAGCATTCACATGATTAGAGTTTAGCTGCATGAAATCTTCTGATCTTTCTCTATAGCCTGGAGAGAGGGGCATTCCAGAAGGTGATATTTATCACTGTTCTGAATGAAGAGCATGAAAGATGAAGCTCCCAGTAAGATAACAGAACTAGAATTCCAGTTAGTTATGTTCTGCTCCTCAAAGAGAAGCTAGACTTTGTGCTAGTGATAGAGGTACAGTAAGCACAACCTCTGAAATAGTTATTGATGATTCATCACACCTTGCTGAACTAGTTGATGAACAAACTGTTTCTCCTTCAAAGTCTGAAAAAGTGGGAATGACTTCAAATAGCACTGGCAGAGTTCAAGGAACATGAATTGATTTGGACATGTCTGGAAAGGCTCTGGGTGGTTTTAGCTTTTAGCTTTTCTTTTTTTTTTTTTTTTTTTTTTTTTTGGGGGGGGGGGGGGGGGGG
>NW_024884711.1:26892660-26972280 GCF_019232065.1 Centrocercus urophasianus
GGGGGGGGGGGGAGGGGAGGGAAGGAGGGTGCATAAAGATCTTCACCCAATACAGATGGATTTCTTGAGCTTCAGTTTCTGTGCACTTGAACTCTGTTGTTCTAACAGAGTTGCGTGGAATTTTTCCCCTACATAGATTTGAGAAGTGTCAGCAAGAAATCTTTATAGATTTGCAACACAAATGTCTGCACACTCTATTCAATCATCTTGGTATATTTCAACACATTTTCATTGTGTGAAACAGGAAAAGCTGAGAGCATACGACATCAGGGAGTAAAATGCAACATTTACCTGATTGTACATAAATATAAGCAAACATTTAGGCTGAGAATCTGGAGTAATAATTTATTCATTTATGATTGTCCGTTCCTTATAGATTTTAAAACTAACTGAAAGATCTCCAAATGATCCTGCTTCTACAGTTTCAGTGTATCTGGGATACGAAGACAAACTTTGTTTTAGTCAACAAACCAGCTCATGGGATAGCAATCTGCCTATGAACTATTAAAATAAGATGATTAAATTGATCAAGAAAGAAACAGATTATATCAGGTCTGTGTGTTTATGTATGTGGGAAATATTTTGCATTATAAAGGAGGACTTCTCAGAACAGGAATTTCTCTCTTAATACTCACTTTCAGTTACTTACCATTTAGAAAAAAGTTGGAATATCATCAGCAATCACAGATAGAAGTCAAGCTGTTGAGTGGTTCTACCTGACCAGGCAAATTTGATGTGGAGTGAGACCCTTTCCAAGACCCTGTAGAAAGCATTCCCTTAAACAAATGAAGCTGTTGGTGAATGACTGAACTGCATGGATGTCAGACTGAGATCCTTCTTTTAGAGAATTCCCTTGCCTTCTGTCAAATAATATCGTACCAAGATAATTGTCACCCACAATTCAAACTCAAAAGTAAAGAGCCAGTTTGCTGGACAAAAGAAGAGAAAGCAAATCTACACCTGTCTCCCAGAAATCTTGTTTGACACTTTTTTTTTGTTGTCTTCCCAACAATTCCAAGTGAATCATATTAAACTAAACATTTTTAAATGTTCAGTAGTGAAATAACAATCACTTGTGAATTTATAATCTTTTTGGAGAGGCTGAGGTGTCTTTAGTGACTTTGAAACAACTTCTGTACTTCCTATCTCTCCAGGATAGGAAGTATCTTTAAAATGGAATTCAACTGGTTGCTTTGTCAAAACATCAAGCAATGCAATTTTCTTAGCAGTAGTCAACTATGTAAGTCTGAAAGGAATGTTAGTATAGTTTTTGTTTACTTTACAGAAAAAAAAAAATAGGTAGTCAATACAGGCATATGTCAGATTCCCACAGCCACCTATCAAGTACTGGTTACAACTACTGTTTGCGTTTGGAAGCATGACTTGACTACGTAGAGACACATTGGAGCTAGCTTCATATTATATGCGATCTGCCAGATCATGCACAGTTCAGATAAAGCATTGCAAGAAGTTTGCTCTTCTGCTTCTAGATCCAGCTTTGGCTTGAAGAGTATGTCTGATTTTTTCAGCAGCATGGAGTCAGAGTGGTGGTGGTTTTGTGTATACACAGTGAATGCTTCTGTAAGGGGAATAATAGGAAATCCATTTACATAGGCATCAAAGTAATCAGATATGTACTGCACTGACATCCAGCAATGCCTAATAACTCTGCCACATTTCTATGCCTGATCTGATTCACGTGGAGCCATTTAGACTTCTCTGCTCTGAGCCCTCTGTGATCCAGTGGATAGACTGCCAGTTATAAAGCCCAGCTAAAACCACCAGTATTATCTCCCAGTGTATTTCAATTACCTCCCTGTTACTCTGAACAACAGAAAAATCAGATGTACTTTTGCTGTAATACTGTCAAGCTGTAGGAACTAATTCTTTTTTTTATTATTATTTTTTTCAAAATTAAATTTTTCTCGTAAATCTCCAGGATAAAATTGTGGAAGTGTTGGGACATAGGTGGGGGGGGAAAAAAAAAAAACAGACCTCAAACTGATCTGTTCTGCCTGATTTAGACATGCAGCGAACATTTTTCTTTGTTTAATGATTCAGATTTCTTAGAGTAAGTGCCTAAGTTCCACATACAGCTGACAGAGAGGAAAGTGCCTTTAAAGGCTTCAGATCTACATCATCAAGCTGGGTCACGTAACTATACACATTAGAAACATAAGTGTTTTAACCTTCATACTGAAGAGCAAAAACCTATGAGTGATGATGATCCTAATTTTTTTTGAGAAATCAAAGTGTGGTCTGCTCTTACTTCCTTTGCTACTGTATACTCTTAATATTTCCACAGTGCTTATGACCCTCCCAGTGCAGTAAGGACCCACTGCAAGGTAATGTTGAAACAGCCTCTCACATCCCAAACACAAGATGTTACAGACAAAACAGCTATTGATTATTTCTTGTCCACATAGTAAGAAATACTGTCTGCCTAAAAGCATCAGTGTAACGTATGTTAAAAGACATTTAATTTGGTCTTATGACTGCAGAGAGAAAAATGCGTCTGTACATTTAGGTATCTTGCTGAAACCTCATGCTGCAAACAGCTGGCTGCAAACACAGTAACGGTTTCATCTACGTAACCAAAAATATTCTGTGATAAAACCAACTATATGTTGCAGCGTTTGAGCTGTGATTTTTTATTTTTTTATTTTTTTCATCTTATGGTGCAATTTTTGGCAAGATATTTCATTCTCAAGAAATGTTTCAGTGTTTTGAACCCCTGTTCAGTTCTGTCATACACTGTTAAAGGTCTGCATGTCTTTGAAGTACACAAAATGTAGAACTGTTTTCTAATTATTTCCAAAAAACACAGTTAGTATCGCCATTATCATCTCAGATAAACCTTGTTTGTTAAAAAAGGGTCCATGAAGAACAGGCAAGAAGGAAAAACTCCATGTTTTACAAGAAGCACAACTTTTCTACCTTAATGTTACTCCAAAAAGGTATAGATACCCAGGATATGACTTATTTGGGCTCATTTTACAGTTATCAAAAGAACAGCCATGTTGGAGGTAAGAACACTCAGTTGAGTGCTCCCTCAGCTCCCTCACCATGATATTATAGTTATGCTAGGTGAGACACTTAAAGCAAATTTTTAGATGGCAAAGGCTGGATGAAATAAGTTGTTCCTTAAATGAATATATGAACATCTCAAGATGTGGACCTTGCTCTGGAAGCACTTTCACCTCACATTTGAATGTTATCAATAAAATTATGCTGCCTCACACTTTCTGATAGCCTATGAGTTACTTCAAGTATACTGATAAAAGAACATATTGGAAAGAGGAAATCGTTTTTAAGCTGTCAGAAAGCATATTCATACTATTGCAGTTCCAATTTGCTGGCCTTTCACAAATCATTTTTCTATTGACTTGACAGTGTTTATTGAACTGTGTCTTTGAACTTTACTGTAAAGACATTACCAACTTTTAAAACAATGAATATTTTCTGACTGGAATAACCCCTATTCTGTGTATATATCCCAACACTGACTTTTGTCTCTTCTTGCATTTTGTAGTTGTGTGTATGTAATTACTGTGAAGTCCCTGGAATGCGCATATGCTCAATAGTCTTCCTGGATATGCAATATCAAATGCTGCTTGATAGTGAAGTGTTTATAGTGCTCTCAGCTCTCTCTGGGATCTGTAGTACAATCCAGAAAAGGGTGACAAAAAATAACAAAAAGTTCAGCAATGGCTTGTCAAATGCTAATCTCATCAGCAATTTTGAACAGTACTTCTGAAGAGACTCAGGAGTTAAATGCATCAAGAGTATATTTTTGACTAATGTAACATTGCCTGATTGTTTTGTTGACAGAAAAAGATTCTGACAGCTTCTTGTATCAAAAAGCTTTAGACGTGATTTCTTCCTGCAAGTTCATTTGCAGCAGTTCCTTCTCTGTGGTTAATAGCTATCCATGGTAAAAATGATGGCTAAGATTTGTTTTCCTAGGAGGGAGTGGCAGCACAATATGTTCTACCAAAGTAAGCCTCAAAGCAGACTTCTTTCTAAAAATTATTCCTTTGCAAATTCTGATTGAATTCATTGCCTAAGGAGTGGTTAGAAAACTAGCGGTTATGGTTGTCCTGAAAGCAAGAACCTAGCTTCAAGACATTAGGGAACTAAGTGTATTAGAGGGGTGTTCAATTGCCACGTGATCTGGGAGCTCCCTGAGGTCCAGGGGCAGTAGTGCCAGGCCCTCCTGCCAGAGTTCACTCTATAACCCCAAACAGGATCAAAAGCCAAGGGGGAACTGAGACCACCCCAACTCCAGGCATCAACCATTCATGTGTGTGGGGATAAGCTGAGGCTTGGCAGGGTTATCAACCTTTAGATGGAACAGATAACTGGAGCCCAAGACTGTGCAGGGGAAGGCTGTGGGAATATGTATCCCAGCCTAGCTTCAGCTTCGCTGAGGCTGACTATCCTAGAAGCTGAAATAGGGTCCTGGGATGTGTTGGGGAGGCCAAGTGGGACCATTGAGACCAACTCATGTCTTCAGAATTGAAACAGGAATGACTAATACCTAATTTTGTTAGACTGTTTCACTAAAGGTGATGGTGTGCTAGGGAAATCTGGAAGTTATAATTTGCATCCAAGTGGATCCAAATGCTCCAGTCCATCCATTCTCAGGATGGGAGGACTGAAAACAAGATGAAAAATGAAAGTTGCTCTTTTCTAAGCCTGCAGTTTGGAATTAGTGCGGAAAATGACCTGAGTTTCACAGGAGTCCCAAATTGTGTTTGATTCACTGGCTTAGTTGTGATAACACGGAAAAAAAGAAAATGGAATGGACAAAACATTTTCAGCTGACCTAGTCAAGTATTGTATCACTGTACATTGGTAAGCTTATTCAAATTTCACCTGGATCTGAAGGCAGCCTACAACTGACTTGAGGCATTTTACTGGAGTGACACAATTAAGGTTTGTCATTTCCGTTGTGACAAGGAAGAAAATGAAGTAGTTATCACTGCATTCAGTGTGATAGCTGACAGTCGTTATGACATTTTTTCTATTTATATTCTGTGAGAAAATCACCAGAGAAGGCAAGAGCTACTTAAGGACAATGTTAGAAAAATTCTATAAAAGGCATAAATTGATTGTGAAAAAAATTAATTTAGACACTGAGGCCAGGAAACCTTATTTCAGAATGGTAAAATGATGGAGCAATCAAGAAACAGCAGTGGGGAGGAACAAAACTCAGTTATTTTTCAAGCTAGAATGCTTTACAGGCTGGGTTACACACCAACAGCACAGGCTGTGGGAAGAGACATGACCCAGTGTTGTAGAAGGTTTAGCCAGTTCTATGCCAATCCAAGCAAACAGGGCAACTGTGCATGATCACTTCTTCAGGTGCTGTCAGAGCAACACTGAAGACATTTTTAGATCTATTAAGAAAGGGGAGAAGTGGAAATATAAAAGTACAATGATGCCTTTACCCACCACACTGTTAAGGCCCCCAGGTGAAGGTTGGTGTCCAAATCTAAACTGTGTGAAGATACTGAATGTAGCTTGACAAATTACTGAAGGAAATCTAAAGGCCCAAAACCAAGCCTAATATTCTGAAGCACTTCGATGTTGCATATTGAAAATGCAACTCTCCTTCCTTTGGACATCTAAAACTAGGTCTGTGATCTAAGCCAGTCCTCCTTTAACACTAGTTAAAATAGTTAAACAGTATGAAGTTGGAACAGTTACACTGGTCAGGAGCATCTTCACTTGCCAGTTTTAGATGAGAGTAAATACTTCTGTATGTTTATTATATTTCCTTTTTTTTAAAAAAAAAAAAAAATCAGCTTAGTAGATTGTTCATTCAGTTCACATCCTTAAATAGGAAAGTAATAGGGTGATATATGGTATCTACACAACTGTGTTAGCACACTAACAGTTTCATAGCTTGAAGTTTTTTAAGTATTTGTTGTATTTTTTTTAAAAAATGGAATAATTAGAAAAATTAGAATAATTAGAAGCTGTCTGGAACATTATAAATGGCCTACTGCTTGTTCATGGCTTTTTAAGTCGTTTAACCTAAGAACTTATGTAATGCAAAGCAATACCAGAACATAATATTTTGACGTGCTGACCTCGGAAGTTTTAGGTCAACATCTCAAACAGCTTTGACATTAGTGTTAGCAGAAGTACACTTTCAGGCTTGATTTTAAAAACAAAAACTCGGTAATATTGTTGAAAAACTATGGCTTTGGTGAAAGGGGCTATTAGTGTAAGTATACTTGAATTACACCAGGACTTCTTAACACATTAGATGTCCCATAAAGAAGTCAAAAGATGTAGGTCAACTTGGAATGAAAAACTCATCTACCTCTGCTTTTCGAGACAAGGCCAGCGACATCTGAAATATTTTTCTAATGCACTTAGACTTCCATGTTGCTGCTTTCACTTCTTTCAGCAAGCTTATTCCTGTGCTTATTTATTTTAACACTGTTTTTCCTTAATACTTCACTCATGACAAACTCATTACTTTTTACACAGAAATGCAAACATACAGCTATTTACTTTCCAGTGCAGCCTTTAAAAGTTTTCAAACTATTTAAAATATTTAAAGAATGTTATCAGTTTTTCCCCTACAGACAAAAAGAAATAAAACATTTTTCAGTTTTTAACTCATGTAGACTTCCCATAACTCTCACTATAGGTGAGGAGCTATATTGTATAGCTTATTATATGTATAGGTATATTATGAGTATAGGTCACAAATATTATAGGTGAGCACCTAAACCATCTCTTTCCAAGTGGCCCATCAACTTACTGCAAACCTAAAGCAAGTTACTTTAATTAAATTAAAGGCCACAAGGATATTCAGTTGAAGAATTCAATTATGAACGTTAATAATTATTTCCTTGCCTGTGGGCTGCAATATCATTTTGACGGATTCTAGTCCAAAACTTGATATTACAGAGTTTTGTTTTATTTATATCATATAGTATATTATGAGCATGAGACTAGAAACCTTTAAGCAATCTTGTTATTTCTTCCAGAGTTTTTTTATTGACTTACTGAGACACACTTTTTTTTTTGCATGGATTCTCGTTCTTCGGGATGTCCTTTGTGCATCAATTTTTTACTTAAAATGTTAAGCTAAGTTAAAATGAAAAAATAAGTTCATTACAAAATTGCTCACTTATTGTATTAGCAAATTTCAAATACGATGTTGTATTGCTGTTTTTTGGTGTTTTTAAGTTAATTTTTCCTAGTAAAAATAGCCTCTTAAGATAACTATAAAATAATTATGAATATTCTCATTTAAAGTAGATATTTTTCTATCATTTTGATTTATGGTCATCTTAGGAACTTTACAGTTACAGAATACAGTAAACAATTTCCATCAGTGTAAAGAGAAATGGCTTTAATACTGCAGATCTTCAAAGGTGATAATAGTTCTAAAAAGGCTATCTTAAAAACTCAAGCGCCTTTATCTTGATCTATTATTGCCATGTGAACTAGACACAAAAGATTGGATGGTAGGGCCTAACCAGGGTCCGGGTTTGATCTGACCAAGGTCAGGTAGTTGTACTTCTTTCCTTTCTCTCTATGGCTTCTTCAACACTGAATGACCTGTTTTGTTAAAAATAGCCCTATCCTTGAGATCTTAAAAGTCAGACAATTTCTACTACTTCTCCTGCCTCGTATGAATATGGTTTTAATGTTACCTTTTGCTGCATGAATTTTAGGATCTATTTCAGTATTCTCAACTTATTCAAGTCTGGGTTACTTAGCACTATAACATATATTAGCATCACATTTAATACTCATACTTTCATTTATTTCAGTATCTTTATCAGCCTTCTTCCCTGATTTACTTGCCCAAAACCACTTTCATTCCTTTAGTGCTGATTACACAAAACTAATGAAAAATATGGAAAAGTTGTGTATTTTTGATTTTTATGTTAAAATAATCTCAATGCATGAATTCACTATTTCTTGTTCACAATCTCCTCTTTCTGTTTTATTTTATTTCTTATATTGGAGCAGGGAATGAACAATCAGAAAAGTCTCGGGGTAAATTCTAGTATGGTAATAGTAAGACGGTGAGTTTTGAAGACTCATGAATATTCTTGTCAAAAATTATGCAATGATTTCTGAAAAACCATTTCAGTCAGCGCTTTCTGGAGAACTTTTTCTTGCCATTTTCAACTTAAAAGGAATTATTTTTTTTTCAGATTAATTTTTTAATCTGGATTTATCTTTAGCCAAACAGCTTTGTAGTACTGATAAAATATATTATTGCAGCTCCCTTATATACTTAACTTCATGAGAATTTTATTAGACACTTCAGTATCGGGGTACTTCCTTGTTTTTCTTGTACACTGGCTCATCAGTTGATCAAATATTAGTTATTCTATTAATTTTTAAAACAATGCAAAATTCGCAATTGAGTAAGTAAATCTTTGTATGTGGGACTCTGAAAGTAATATCTCCTCTTTATTTCCATGGAAACTACGAAAGAGCACTATTTGATGGAGCAAATTCTAAGCTACAAACAGTTTTTCAACATAGTCACCACTATTAGCCCTGTATTTTCAACAGTGATGAACAAGAGCCTGTATGCAGCGCTCATAAAAATAAATAAATAAATCTGTGCTGGTGAATGTAACCCACTGCTCCTGTCACCACTGCTGGAGCATAACACGCACCACCTCACTGTGCACACAAAGACTGATTGGTCTGCAGAAACGTTCAACAAACACTGAAGAATGTCAGTGGATGCATTTTTTTCCATGTGGAGAAATTCAATTCCACATCTTTGCTTCTTCTGCACTTCCACGTCAGACATCATTTTGTCGGTCTGCCCCTCTGCTGCCATCTGTCGTACAGCATCAAAATATGATGAAATACTGGTGGGAAGGTTCAACCTCCATTGCCATACCATCAACATCTGGGTTTGATTTCTTAGGCTAACATGAAAAAATAGGAGGCGTTACTTTCGGAGCAGCCTTTGTAAATGCAACAGCATAATTTAACTATCTTCACATCATTGATTAACTGGTAACTCTAAAATAATGGAAAATGAATAATTTGCTATGATAAAAAAAAAAAAAAGAAAAACTGTTTTCATCAAGTATAACAGGGTCACTCTGACAATAAAGTGGTTTGGTAGATCAAGCTGCTGAATGACTTGCATTCGTTACTTCTGGCTCATCTTCAGTCCATCTTCTTGACAACTTCGTTAATGGTGACTGCCCATTTGTTCATGGTGATCTATGCTCCTCTGCCTTTCAGGACTCGTGCCTTGTTTTAGTTTCTCTCTTGGGCTCACAGCAAATTGCAGTGCAGAATCCCCTTTGAGAAAGAGCAGTGCTTGACTTTGTGGCAATCTTGGGGGAAGGAAAAGCAACCAGAAATTTTAATGCAAGGAGTGAAGTTTAACTTCTGCAGAATCTTCTTTCAGAGACATATGGCACTTCATCTTCTTATCAACATTGGATTACACAGGATGCATATATTAGTGGTAAGACTCCTCTATGCATATCTTTAAAATGACCCTCATTTTACTTCAAGGCATTCAATTGTTCCTTGTTTTCTCTATTAGTATGCTCCAGTGAAAATCAGCATTCATCAGTAGAAATGTCAAACATAACCAAGAATTTCTTCAAAGCCATTGTAATAAAAAGAAGAAAAAGAAAGATATTGTATAGCTTCACTTTTCTTCAATCTGTCCTTCATTTATGGTACAGTTGTCCTTGATTCCTTTGTTGGAGTTTTAAATGAATACTCTCTATGAAAAGAGTGAACAGTATTATGTACAGATTCTCTCACATGATGCTTAAAAGAGTATTAAAAAACAATGACAAAATATGCGTCTTTTCACACTGAAAATCTCTGTATAATCAAACCTGACTTATTTCATGCATGCAATTTGCAGTGTGTTTTGTTAATTAGCTTCTTTCTGGTGCCTCTCAAGCAAGAATCAATTTTTCACAGGATCATCTTTTCCCTGCTTGTAATAAGTGACATTTAATATTTGCTGGTACAGTGATAAAAAGTATTTCAAGGTATTTTTATGGAGTGCCAAATTAAATGTTTCAATTAGAGCTTCAGTGAGCTGTTCAGTAAAGATTTGAATGAACCCCTGTAGGCCAGTGTTAAAAAAGATTCTTCAGGCCTATATTTTCATGCACTCTATAAAGATGTGTCAGAATTGCAATTAAAATAATTCGTTTTTCTAAATGAGCCGAGAGAGATCACATCTCTTTTGCTCAATTACTCCCCTTTCTCCTACTTTTTCTTCTATTCTCTTGCGCCTGTGTGCCTGGGAGTTAGGATTTGTGAGCTCCAATTTTGGGATATGAACTAAAAAAGTTCATTTGGGTTGTTTTTCTGAGTTCTCCTGCCAGGAAGAATCTTTCAACATCCACAATCTGAACATCTGTGTAGTCTTCCTCTAGGACTGAACATCCTCAGAGTCTTCCCAGAAGATAATTACTTCAAGACTACTGTTTCTAGCCTGTCTCTTATCTTTGGACTTCAGGGTTGTCATCACCCCTTTAAAACTGTTTTATGTATTGATATTAGGAATCCTCCATGTCTATCAAACTATAGCTTTGAACACAGCAAACTTTGAGAAGAGTTTTCCTACTCTGTCTCCTTCATACTCTATTGGAGGCTGAGGGTTGTACTACATCAGATGTTTTTTATGAAAGTTCTTATTAATTTCATTAATTTCAACTGCATTTCTTACTTCTGCTTGTAGCAAAAGTATTTTTTTATTCAGTTCCATGAACCTTAAATGCAATCATTTTTTTGGGAAACTTTTCCTTTGAAAAAAATATCTTCAATAAGAAACATTATAGATGCAGGAAGGAGGAAAGTATTGTCAGTATTTTTGTGCAAAGTATTGTGCATTTTAACTGAGTTGTTTCTGAGGTGATTCTGTATCATGGGTTTACATACGCTAGCCAGCTATGTGCATCAAGACCATCATTCTGTTAGGAGTATGTATATATGAGAGTATGCAAATGTTGACTATTTATCAATCTGTTTAAAGAAATTTTTTTTTGTAAAACTAGGTTCAGATGACCTTTGTTAACCTGGCTTACATTAACTGTGCTTTAGACAAGCGTTCAGATACAAACACAACTCACAGATTTTATAGGAATCTCTGGCATATACTCATGTTTGACTATGTGCTTCATTGCTGTCCTGAAAGGTGAGGGTGGAGTAATGAAAAAGAAGGTAATAGAAACGTGAAAAGCTGTTCATTGCCTCTCCATTTTAAGGGGTGTTTTTACAACCTTGTATGGCAAAATCAAAGGTATACCCAATTTGAATTATCCTAACGTCAATAAAAATTTGGCATATTTGGAAGACAGTCAGGTGACATCATAGAATGAGAAGTTTTAATGAATGAAATGGCACTGCAGTAAACTCATAGCTTTATAATGATTGCCTTGTAACTGTGTTTGAAGAGTTCTTACCACAATAGATTAGAAAGCAAAACAGTCACGAGGACAAAAATCATAATAAACTCAAAGCATAAGCTAAATAGAAACAGCACACCCAAAATAAACAACAACATATTTGTTGGGCAAATAACACTCTACTGTGTAATATTTTGTGGCACTGAGTAATGTTTTTGTTTTGCATGGGTAGCTCATAGGCACTTTCTGAGAAATTATTCTCTTTAGAGAGATTCAAGCAGCAAATAAACTTCAGTTGAGTGCACTTAGCTCCCAAGAACTATATCAGAAATAAAAACAAACATTTTTAAATATCTAATCAGATAGATATCAAATATGTGTCTAGTACACTGTTAAATTGGCTACATGATACATATAATATATACCCTGTTTACTTTGCATGCAAATGTTAACATTTTATTTTAGTGCATTCATTTAATTTACACAATAGAAAATACAGAAGAAAAAACTTTCCACTTTGATGAACTGGTGGGTTCAGCTCCATTCTTTTGTGCTTCAAGCCATTGTGCCAGTCTTGAGAAAATTTTCATCATTCTCAATGTTTTGACTTTCAACCTCAGCATTTCATTAACAAAAATAATTACCCTGTAAATGCAATCAGTACTACTCTATGCTGATAGAAGAGCTGTTTTTCCAAGAAAATGCTATTTTGCTTGCGTACTTTCTAAATAAAATGCTGCTAGAAAGATGGAAGAAATCATAGGTAATTACAAATGTTACTGAAAGAGTGTCATGAGGTTAGGAACACCAATAAAACATGTGTCATAGCAAACATCATATTGAATGTGCTTTCTGGCTTTAATTCTAATGATTTGTATGTCACTTGACTTATCTCTTCCATTTCAAATTCTGCACGTATCTCCCAGGAAATAATCATTATAGAAACGGAATACTGCTGCTAAAAACAATAGAGGACTCTGTTTTGTTAATAGCACAATTGGTTCCCCAAACAGGAAATTAGAAACAGCACCCTTAGGAGTATTTTTGAACTACAGCAAAATGAAATAAAACTCTCTTCATCGTTATTGACAGAACTTAATAAAATGTTTCATACTAAATTGCCTTCGATGCATCTGTACATAAAATTAATTATGCAAATAACATAATATCTTATCTGAATGGATAATTACAACAGTAATCATACTTGTGAGTTTATTTTCACACAGGTGAATGTTTTCCAAAAGTGATGTCAAGTTAAACTTTGTGATTTTACCTGCATTAAAACAAAAAAGTTACTGGAATCCAAGATTCAATCTTCCAAGTGCAATGAGTAACCCAGCAGAGATGCCGGGCTCTTCTTTGTGATGGCCTGGTCTGTAACAGAATGGCTGATGTCAAGAAGTTCCTTTGGAGGTCTTCCAGTTGAGGATGCTGTTGTGGGCATGGTCAGCTGGAGCAGGACATTCAAGGCTGCATCCAGGTGGCTTTTCAGTATTTACAGAGATGTAAACTCCAGAATATCTCCGAACAACCTCTGCCAGTGTTTAATCACCCTTAGAGTAAAGAACACAGCTTTATCTTATGTTTAAATTGAACTCTATGTATTTCAATTTGTGTCCACTGTCTCTTGTCAAGGTGGATTGGCCTCAACTTCACTCTAGACTCCTCTATATACCCTCTATATTGTTGCAGGTTACACTTGGTCCCTTCAAGGAGTCAATACAGGGGCAGCTGTGGTCAGAATTGAGTGACTTCTCTCCAGTGCTTTCCAATCGTCCAATGTTTTCTGCTCCTTCATAAATATGTTTTCACTGAGTCTGTCATATTGGCTAATATGCTCAGCTGCATCCTGCACTGGGTCCATTTTGGTGTCAGCAAAACAGGCTGTATCTAGTGTAGGCAACACCTGTCTTCTCAAAAAGCTATCCCTGTACTCTCAAACTACCAACACCTTTCCATAGACATCGACTACACTAAGCAACACTGAGAAAAGCCTGGTTCAATCTTATACCTTCCTTCCAGGTGTTTATGTGTATGGATAAGTTTCCTTTGAGTCTTCTCTTCTCCAACCTGAATAGTTCCAGAATGCTCAGCCTCTCCTCACATGTCAGATCTTCTATTCTCTTAAACATCTTTGTGGACCTTCACTAGACTTGCTCCAATACATATTGCAGAATTGGGCCTGTAAGGGGTTAAGAAAACCTAAAGGAATTAGGTCTGTTGATCGTGAAGAAGAGGAGACTGTGAGGGATCCCAGTCACACTATTTCAGTACCCAAGAGGTAGCTACAAGGAGGACAGAGGCTCTTTTCACAAGAAGATACGTGGTCCATGTGTACAAGCTGCATCAAAAGAGGCTGTGTATTAATATAAGAAAGAAATATTTTACAGTAGGAACAATTAATCACTGGGACAATCTCCTTAGAGAGATGGTAGAATCTCTATTGCTGAAGGTTTTCAAGATGTGAAAGATCTAGGCTCTTTTTCCCTATGAAAGGTAAGGCTGCATGAACTTTTGAGGTCCCTTCCAACCTCAGCTGTTCTATGATTATATGATTACTTAAACATGCAGACTCCCTTTGTGCTTGACTGTTGAGCTTTCATGGACTATATCTGCACCAGAACAACTTGGCCCTTAACTGAAGCATATAATAAGATGTCTTGTGTAAATGCTGTTGCATTTGTACAATTTAATGTAGAACTCTGCTCTCCACAGTGCAGCTCAGATCATCCAGGACAGAAATCATCTGCTCTTTTTTAATTGGTAGACCATCTCATATCTCCTCCAACACAAACAAAAACGGCTTCAGTGTACTGTAATTCTAGACACAGGTAATGTATTTTTCTGTGTCTCGTGCATTCATTTTAATAACATAAAAAAGGAGCAAGCAGTATTTGTTTCTGATGAAATGCACCTTTGGCTTGTATACTTGCTCTTTTTGTTTTTACTTGCTTTTACTTTTGCTTTTACTTTTGTTACTGGTGGCTCTGTAATGTGCAATTTTCTTTGTATGCTCCTCGAGGTAAGGAACTGTCAGTTTTTATTTGTACAATGCTGTACTCACCTATGGCACTATAGAAGTAATAAATAATAACAATTTATGACAGAGTACATTGTTACCAATCATCACATATTTTGTGCACTTGTGTAAGATAAGAAACACTTTTCTAATACAAGTGGAATAACATGCCCTGTGTCTTGAAAGTTGAGTTATTACTATGTTATCAGCATAAGCATAAAGGGTACCTGAAGAAGGTCTCATAGATCCAAAAGCTTATCTGTTTTTTTCCAGTTTTACATTAAAAAAGATTATTTCCCACAATACATGCCCTTTTCTTTATGTTCTGAGATTGTGACAGCCAAAGCAATTCTCCTAATACAAAGACACTATTGTTATCAGTGTGGCACGTAACATGGATTTTCAAAACACTTTGCATAACATGACAGGAGGAAGGCAGTAATCATTTGATGTATGCAGATGGGAATGAATAGCTAGGAACTCTAAGTCTTTCTTAGGGACTACAAAAATGTTAAAGAATTTTTTGGCTAAAGGGGACCTGGTTTTTCACTTTTTGGGGAGGTTTGCGGAATGGAGTTTTCACCAATAAACGAAAGCTGAGAAGTGATAAAACTTTCAGAAATACTGCACAGAAATAAATTCAGAAAGATCTCTAAACTAAAAAGCTCAAAAATTTTCTGCATTTTCCCAAAGAACTCAATGAAAGATTTAAAATACAGAGAATGGCCTGCCAGTACACCTGGAGTACTGCCCTTCCCTTTCCCTCCCTTCAAATTGGAGTAGAGAGACACATCTGTCCAAGAATGACTTATGTATTTACATTCAGTGTTGTAAGAACATTCTCTGAAACCAACTGCTTTGAAATAATCCATGCTAATAGTAATAATTATCTCATTCTCAAAAGCAGGGATACTCAAGTCTCTGCTTTCCAGTAACTCCCATACATTATCAGGAACCATACAGGGGGAAAAAAAAAATTGGCCTGTGCACAAATTGTGTCAGGAATCATTCTAAAATTTAATAAGAGGGATGATTTTGTTTCAGTGCCTGTGGGGGTTTCCTGACACTATTTGTCTTGCTGATATGGACACAGCCAGTCTGTTTTACATTTCTCAGGGCTTCTGTGCAAATAGGTATAAGGTCTTTTAGATGTGATGGTACATATCAAAGAGATTACTGGATACTGGCTTTCCAATTGATATACATTTCCAAGAATATTCTAGTAGAGAAATAACCTTGTGGATAGAGAAATTAAGCCTAATAATAATAGTTTTTTTTCTTTTTATGCCTTCCACAGAATACTTAGAAATAGTCTCAGAGATCTGTCTGTCAGAAGATGGAAAACACTTCTTCAGAGCATTCCCACATTGGTACTGTATGGGTTGAGAAGAAGAAACTTATGAATACATTTATGGAGAAGGGCTAATTGAAACACTGTTGTAGATAATTACTCTGACTTTTGATTGTCTAAGCTAGCATTAGTTATCAAAGTCATAACTAGGTGCTATTTCGCATGCAGTGTCATATTTTTAAAAATGGTTATCAATCAAAAGAATGGCAAGGAGAAGTTGTCTTTGCAGTCACATGCAAAATGAACACAAGAATGAAAGGGTGCAAGACAGTAAATGTCTTGTTTCAAGACATGGGAGGATATCATTTCCTCATATAACCACAACTATTAACTCTTTCTAAACTGAATAAATTTGCATGTAATGGAAGATAGATTTTATTTACTTATTTCTAAATTGAGTTTCAGTTCTTCAGCAGGAGATACTAGGCCTTTTATCAAAATCAGCTCACAAAATGGACTGTTTTAGAACTGTCTGTCAGAAAGATGGAAAAAGCAAGAAAAGCTTGATTTCAGCTTCCATGAAAATCCACACCTGGCCACAGGCAGAGTTTTTTAGTTGGCATTTGCTTAGCTCAAACCCATTACTGTTGAGTTCCATGTTTCTCACTGAGGCCTGAGCTTAGCACCTTTGCACCACAGTCCCTGGTTAGTGTCAAGTACTGATTATTGGGTTCACCTGGGGACTGAACTTAATTCAGTGCCCTTCTGCAGTATAATTAACAGCCCTAAATTAAACACATTACTCCCACTTCATGCTCATCATCAAGACATCTGTAGAGCTGGGAAACATTTATGCAAGCCAATAAGATGTGAAAAGTAGGAAGTAAGGCCTCAGATACTGTGTAAATATTTCCAGTACGGAATAGGGTAGATCTCATGGATGAGGAAGTGGGCAGAAAAGAAAAACAGTCAATGTGAAATGAGATACCTGAGATCAAACCATGATCTAAATTAGTCTGAGAATACCTTCCTAAATCTACTACATGATGAAAGATGCTAGTCACCATATTATGTGGGAAAAATTATTGCATTTTCTTAGGTTACTGCTAGAATGAAATTATTTAAGATCTAATTCAAGGAAGAGGACAAATTCCATAATATCTGCCAGGTACAGCTTAATCTCCTTAAAGAGGATAGGAGAGAGATCACACCCCTCTCAACAGCATTTTTTGTTGGTGAGATAAACTCACTTTTACAAATCTGCTCTCCACTCACCCAGTTCATTCTAGGTACTGTGATGAAACCCTGTGACCCAGTGATACCCCAGACAATTCTATTTAGTCTGGTAGGTGGATTTATTCCTGAGATATGAAGTTGCTATAAAAATCGTTGCTTATTCCTATTCTACAGCAGCTCCTGAAATTGTGTCAGTATATCAGAAAGGCACTACAGAGGGACCTGGATAGACTGGATCAATGGGCCGTGGTTAACTGTATGAGTTTCAATAAGGCCAAGTGTCAGGTCTGCATTTTGGTCACAACAACCCCAGGCAACCCTACGGGCCTGGGGAGGAGTGGCTGGAAAGCTGTCTGATGGAAAAGGACCTTGGTGTATTGATGGACAGTTGGCTGAATATGAGCCAGCAGTTTGCCCAGGTGGCCAATAAGGCCAATGGCATCCTGGCTTGTATCAGGAATGCTGCGATGAGCAGGACTAGGGAAGTAATCCTGCCCCTGTACTCGGCATGGGTGAGGCCTGACCTCGAGTACTGTGTTCAGTTTTGGGCACTTCAGTATGAAAGGGACATTGAGGTTCTGAAACAGGTCCAAATACTGAGAAATACTCTAGGAAGAGGAAAGTGTTAAGTATTTTTAAATCTGTGAGGTACCTGTGGTGCTCTGTCAGTGACAGGGATGAGCACGCATCTGCTCCATGATTCTATTCATTCTTCTAGATCACGTTTTTTCCTGGCTCCCACGCATAATGTGTTAGCTTCCTTCTGGTCCAGCAAGGGTTGATGCTGGCAAGGAATGACGCTCACTGTGGCTGAGAGGACCTCTTTGCTTAGTAGCTGCCAAGGACAGTGATTCCTAACAATTATACTCCTTACTTGTAGTTTGTTAGATGTTTATCCTCCTTGTCAGAGAGAATTGTACACCAGAGGGAAACAATCTAGAGAAGCAGGAAGCTTGAAGTCAGAGATCTGCACTGTGCCAGTGATGGAGAACTGCTATCTGCAGCCTAGTGGACATGAGGGATCACTATGATACGAGAAGGTCTGGCTTTTTGCTGTCAGGCCTGGAAAGTCAAGAATATCTTGACAGAAGAGTGTGAGAAAAATTTGATAGAAATATGCATATATATTAAACACAAGAACAATCAAGAATGGGAAACTCAGATAGACATAAGCAAGGACTGTGGTTCAAAGGTAAACAACTAGAAATGAATGAAAGCTGGAACTGGAACAAGATGCTAAGCAATATACATAAAAAAACAACAGATACAACAGTTGCTTGTGTAGTGCAGCATTCTGCGGCTGAAATTAGGCATAAAAGAAATGATTGGTTTGACTGTGATTGATGAGAGCTTCAGATCAGTAGCGTACATTAACTCAACTGCACCACTGCTAAGAAGCAGACTGGAGAGGAAGGATGAGCTTAGCATGCTCCTTCATCTCCATCTTCACAACTGCATCACAGAACCCCTGGGGCATGATTGGTGAGGTGAAGGGTGTATGTGTACTCCTGGAGCATCAGGCACACTGGGGTGCTGCTCTGTGGGGCCCAGCAACTGGGCTGCTCTCTGCACAGCTGGGAGTCAGGTCTGGGGGCAGCTCTCAGGAATGAATAGAAAAAGATGCACCATGGCACCAGGGTTTGGGGTTTTTAATATTAGCCTTAGTTAGACAGAAACTTCCTCCAAACTTCTTTGTAGCACTGATTAAAATACTAATGAGGGTAGCATGAACAGTGAGAAAACAGACTGTGAAAAGCAAAAGTGACTTGAGAAGAGCACATCAAAGCAAAGAGCTGTACTCATAGCCAATCACTCAGACAGCAATGCTCTCCTCCACAGAGTGTGAGGAGAATAGAAAATTCTATACGTAAAGTTAATTCTGACTCCATGTCATATCACAAACATTCCTGTTGTCAGCAGTCATAAGCAGCGATAAGGAGAGCTTAGATAGTTCTAGCATATTTAATGTCTCATTTTTGTATTTACCCTAACAGTGAAGTTTTATGTGTTACTAATAACTTCTTAGCCAGCAGCAGCAGGCTTCTTATTCCCTGAAGTCTGTTCTCAGTTAATTGCACTCATGAGTATGGCAAATTTAGAATTATTATTCTTCAACAAATCCTTGCAATTCCTTCTCCAGGAAGCTGGTATAGCAGCCAGGCAATATAAGCTACATTATCACCTCACCTCAAATTCTGGTCTAATATTTTAATGCTTTTCTTTTTTTAACTGTCAGCTGCGCGAAAGGCAAGGAGCAATAAAATATATATGTGAGTATATATATAAATTAAAAAGTAAATCTCCCTCCAACAACAGGATGAAAACTGGTGCTAAAATCTACTTAGTACTCTGGCCTACAGGATACATTACATGAATCCAAACAGACAGCACATTCCATTAGAAGCTCTGCCCAAGCAGGGCAGATAGTGGTAATAACTGATTAACTCCGTTTGTTTTGAAGGCAATGCATTAGCTCCACTTTTGGAGTAGGCTGTTTCCATTAGCCATTGTTGTCATGGATTGTTCTTAATAGCCAGCCTGAACAAAATTAGCTATCACTTTGTTTCAAAGTGTGCCTTAGGGGCCAGATTTGCAGTGGGACAAGTTCTACTGACTTCTATAGACTTCTACTGTTTTTCAATTGTGTTTATATGCAGTCTCACTCTGATTTAAATGATCTGAAGGGAATCGTGGCAGTTGTCACACAGGCAGAGCTTCCCTTCATGTTTTCGGTATTTTTCTGTCAGACAATAGAGAATGTTTCTGTTTGGTTGAGCAGCAAAAACTGAGTTTGCTTAAAATCCCCCATTATTTTGAGAAGTAGCATGGTCTTTTACATCTAAAGCAGAAACAAAGGTTTTAAGGGACCTCCCCTCTGAAAGTTCAGACAAACATCACTGCACCTCATTGTGCCCCCACGACCCCAACACTGCCACATCTCAGATCCTCGTGCTTACTGCTCAGCAATGGAAAAGATTCCCTTTACCATAGGGCTGGAACAATAACACTGAAGTAAATGGAAGGCTTCAACTGATGGCAGTAGACTTTGGCTCCTATGGTGACTATGAAAGGTGTGCAGTTTGCATTGTTAGGCTAAATCTCAAGGAAAGATGCTTTCCCTGAAGGGTGTCACAAACACGAGCTCTCTCTGTCAGTAGCGAATGTGAACTTGCAGGCTTGTCTAGAAGCAATCAGCTTTAAGCTGTCAAATTAGAATCAGTCAAATTGTAACATGTAAGTCACAGAATTTCACTCCAGCCTCTTTTCACCAAGTCTGAAAGAGTGGTGCCAGTGAGCAACTCTGTATCAGGGAATGCTTCTACTTCAAAGGCTCCTGTTCAAAAATGGGACAAAAATAAAGTAACCCCAAATGTGACTGCAGCTACATACAAGAAAAAGTGAACCGAAAAATGGCAGTAGCCATGGTTACAAAAACACCATCCCAACACATTGATCTACTGCAATGAAAAGCTCAATTACAGACCCACATAATGCAAACCTCTGAGGTAAAAACAAGTGAAGGCAAAGCACTGCAGCTCTTCAGATCAACATGGTACCTGGTGCCACACTGAAACTCATGGTCTCTGCAGTAGGAGGTGGAGCATTCTGCAGGTACGCCCTCAAGGTTAGAAATGCATCTTGGGAAGCAAAGTAAGTAAATTTGTTTCTTAAGCTAAAAGTTTACAAATTTTTATGGGAACAGTAAATGAACAGGCAAACAGAAGAAGAAACATCACAACTGTCCTCACAACGAATGAGCCCACTAATAAGGGGTGCTAAATTTGTTTCCACTAGTCCATATGGAATTGCTCAAGTACCATGTATTTCATGTGGTACTGCAACCTCAGTGACTTCAATATTCCCCTAGTGAACTGTATAATTCCTGCAAGTTTTGCCTCATTTCTGACATTGCTGATCCTTCATTACTTTACGCAATTAATCAGAACATTTACAGAATATCTGTTCTATGGGATATCTTTCAGAAATACATGATGAAGATAAATTAAAAATTGAAACAATAATGCAATCTCTAGGCTTTCAGTGGACTTGTATGGAAACATACTGTTACCTTGCAAAGCACAAGGCTTTTGTGAGCTCTGTGAGCTCTCACAGGCTGCCTAGGTGATTGGGAAATCCCAGGTGGGATCCCACAGATCCTGGGGCAGGCAGTAAAGGCATATTTCTGTGCATCTCTGTGCACAAAGCTTGAAAGCCATGATGTGGATGCAGCCTGGAAGCAAAGATATCAGCCAGTTTTCAGACGTGCACCTCTCAGCTGGGCCCTGCTGCTGGCTTCAGGCTGCTTGAAAGCAGCTATATGACTTTGAGACCTTGGCTGGCTCAGGGCTGGGTTTGCAGCAAGGTGGATGTACTTCTCACCCTACAGACCTTGAGCTTTTCTAGGTTCCTGTTTACACAGATTAAAGTTTATGTAAAAGACATTCTCCAATGAAGCAAAATATATGAAATCTTGGATACATTCTTGTGATGGGGCACAGACAGCTGATGGTACGGCTGAGTGCCGTAGGAGTGTCCTGAAGTAGGTGTGCAGATATCTTTGATGAGTGGAGTGGTGCTTTTTCACTCATGTGAAGAAGGTAGGAGAGACTGTTGTCCACAAACTGAGTCATTGTCACCAGCAGAAATATTTTATTTAACTCCGTGAAGCTCAAATCAAACTCAAGAGCTTTAACAGGGGGAAAAAAACAACTGGTAAGAGTCCCAACATTTGCCATCTTAGTGACCGCACCACTGCATGGTGTGCAGTCAGTGTGCAGAAGAGTTCAAATCACATAACAGCTTCTTGTTGTAATTCTTTGGACTATAACATGGCAATCCTAAGAGTGCAGTTTCCTTAATGGAGTCAAAGGAAACCACAGAAAAAGGCTTTGGATGTTTAGTTTTCAGAACTCAAGAAAAATTATCTATCACATATGGGTCCTAGGAAGGAGGTAACTGGTTAGAAAGAATGTTTTTCTAAACCTTAATCTCCCCATAACTTTCTTTATTTTTCAGAACATAATATACTCTAATAGAGTATCCAGCAGGCAGGAAAACCAACATCCTTGCCAGGTAATTAGGAGTGTCTACTCTGTGTCTGGTACAGGACATGAAATTAAATGTATTTAAGGAATTAGTTGACTCTTCTGGATAAAGTTATTAGGCCAAACTCAGAAGTGATGCAAAAAAAGGAGTCAAGGGGGCCAGAGTTTGCAGATTTTAAACCTGCAAACCCAGGTGGCCAAGAGGGCCAATGCCATCCCAGCCTGCATTAGAGATAGCATGGCCAGCGGGAGCAGGGAGGTGATCATCCCCCTGTACTCAGCCCTGGTGAGGCTGCTCCTCAAGTACTGCATTCAGTTTTGGGCCCCTCACTACGAAAAAGACAGCAAGGCCCTGAAGCGTGTCCAGAGAAAGGCAACAAAACTGCTGAGGGATCTGGAACACAAGCCTTATGAGAGGAGTGGCTAAGGGAGCTGGAATTGTTTAGTCTGCAGAGAGGAGGCTCAGGGGAGACTTCATTGCACTGTACAACTTTCTGTAGGGAGGTTGTGATGAGGAGAGGTTTGGCCTCTTCTCCCAGGCAACAAACAGGACCCGGGGAAATGGTCGCAAGTTGTACCAAAGGAGGTTTAGGTTGGACATGAGGAAAAACTTTTTCTCTCAGAGAGTGGTCAGGCACTGGAATGGTCTGCCCAAGGAGGTGGTAGAGTTGCCGTCCCTGGCAGTGTTTAAGAGGCGTCAGGATGAGGAGCTATGAGATATGGTTTAGTACAAATGGTGATGGGAGGACGGTTGTACTAGATGATCTTGTAGGTCCTTTCCAACCTTGTGATTGTATGATTCTATTCTTTGGGCCAAGATGAAATCAGCAGAAGAATATAGCAAGAAAATGAAAAAAGAAAGAAAAGAAAGAAGCAAAGCACAAACATAACTAGTGAGAAGCTGCGAGACAGTATAAATTAAAGTAGTCTTTCCATCCCACCATTCACTCATTCCTAAATTTATCCCCTTGTATTGCTTTATTTGTAATTATTTAGTTTTCACTTGCAGCACTAAAAGGAAAATTAGAATCTCTAGAATTGGGTCCCTTCTAGATGACACTCCTGTCCTGCATGAGACACCTAAAATGTTTGCCTAAGTCTAAACTGGATGCCTAAGCACATTTCACACTCAGTGCAGGTTTACTGCAGCTCTCTGAAGCACCTGTTATAGAACTGGGTGAATCCAGAGTTGCTTGTTGCTCCTATATTATGGCTAACTGCCTCCCTATAGTATCAGATTTGCAACAGAATTTAGTCAGTAAGTGGAGATTCCTTTAGATGAAAAAACATTGCAAATCAAAATGTGTTTTCATTCTAAATCAGAAAGAAATGTCAAAATGTCATCAGTTCCTACAGAAGCTCCAATAAATGTAGATTCAGAAATACTGAATTGTTTGTTTGGATAATGTCAAATATTCATACTTTGCTAATGTCAAAATATGTTGTCTCAGGAAGTTAAAAGCACTTCATTTCTATACATTTTGAAAAATATAAAATATTAAAATAATATAAATTATTAGTCATGAACAACATAATATGACAATGTGAAAACAATTCCACAGAAGTAAGTAGCATTCCTGATGTAGCAACTAGAATAACACTAAAATCTTGTCATAGCAAAATGTTTTTCATTCTAAAGAAGAGCAGAGATTATTATTTCAACACTTCCTTGAATATTTTATGAAAATAAAAAACAATCTCAAAACGAACTGTATTTTTACATTCAAGGCTTCTTTGTTTTCCTTCTTGTTATTGCTCAGAGAAGGCCCCTTTGTTATGTGTGTTGCAGCTGTTGTCCTATCTTCCCACCTAATCTTTGGGAATGATTCTATCTCAATGAAACTCTGACTTGGTGTGTGTTTCAACTCTACCAGCTTCCACAAGCAGCTCCAGTACATTAGTATCTGCCATCCCTGTAAGAACATCACACTCTGCATATGAAATATCATTATTTTGTGAAGGGAGTACAAGTCTCCCAATGCTCTAAAAGTTGCAAAAGTTTCTAATTTGAGAGTGGTAAATGCCGTTCAAGTCCTTCCTTTAGAGCTGTCCTGTAGAAGCAATAACAGGGCTCTGCAAAATTTTGACTTTGTTAATGACATTGGAAGTGCAAGAGGAAACGCACTCTCTGCTCTTTTTCAACTTGATGTGACCACATCTTGTCTAACCTGACTTAATAACAAACTATGGAGATTCTCTTCTGATTATAATGCTTCCCATTGATGACAAATATTTGTTTAATAAATATTATTTCATAAATAATGAGAAAATTGAGAACCTCAATGTTTACACTTTTTTAAATTAGATCAAAGTTTTGAAGTGATTATTGTACTATGTATGATTAAAGGTTTACAATATGAAATTTCGTGCCAAAGACTCAGTATATGAACCTAATGTTTGATATTTTGTGCCTGATTAACCCAAAGAGTCTGAATTAGTATCTTTATCTTTTGTCTTGTTCCTTTCTCCTGTTTTATTCCCTCCACCTCATGTTTTTCCTACAGTCTGGCTGTCTAGCCAGGAAAAAAAAAAGTCAGGAATGGAAGGAAAATTATTATTCAACTGTAACTCAAATTATCAAATTAAAACTGAGGGTTGAAATGAAAAAGAATCCTTTAAAAAATAAATAAGAAATGAATTATCTCTCTGGTTTTATGTGTTACCCTATCATTTAAATACAGCTACCAGTACTCAGTTCTGAAAGATAAATAAAAAGAAAATGTTCATACTTTTAAAACAAAGGTTGACAATATTGTTAACAATAACTGAGGGATTGGTGGTCTGGAAAATAGTACAGCTGTATTGTTAGACCACTGGGACACTATCCTGGCTGGTGCACACCTTCTAACTGTCATTCTGTATGTAACTATGGAAAGCAACAAAAATTCATTCTTCAAACTGCATCGAATATCTCCTGGCTTTTTCTTTGTTGTAAACTGTGTAAAGCACATGACTTTAAAGGAAAGGTTATATAATATTCATGTGAAAACTAATAGTGGACAAAAAGGGTAAGATGGAGGTAAGGTAAGAGCTGCCACTTTGACGTCAGAGCCAAACTGTTGGATGGGGCTGTGAGCACCACCTGTGGCATGCTGGCAGACCCTGCACGTTCCCAGCCTTTGTGCATCCCTGTGCAGAGCCCTGTGGGCACCCACTGCAGAAGGGAGGATTTATAGACAGTTGCCAGAGAAGAAGAAAATTTTCTTGCAGCTGTGATTAAAAAAAATAGTCTTTCTGTGGGAAGTGGGCACTTGATGTGAGAAATTTCATGAAAGAATCAGTGTTTCACATAAAAATGAGGTGGAATGATCTTGTAATTCATTATACATACATGCAAAACATTAAATATTGCCGTTGACAAGGACATCTTTACTAAGGCAGCAGTCCATTAAGTGATGTGCACTTACAAGGACGAATAGCATTTAAAAACTGTTCTATTAAAAATACAGTGGTTTACAACTTCCAGCTGCATATCCTGTATTCTTACACAGTATATGGTTGAAACAACAAGAGAGCTGGAGCTATCTAACTTAGTTACTTAAATGCCATTTCCTCATCTTATGAATAAGTAATATATATTAAGTACTCATCCGAGTAGGGATGAAGTCTGCATTCCCAAGTGCCGTCATCATTCTCTCTTTGGTCCTACATCTTTTACATTAAATGTATTATTGCGAAATTAAATTTCCACTGTAGATCTGGAGAATGTCTTTGATGACCCTGAACTTGTCCTGTTCTTTCAGCTACATCAGATGTTCTTATAGAAGACATTACCTTTTCCCACCAAGGTTTTCTTCTCTTAATATTCTTAGACCATCACAGCTACAAGAGCACTACCACTAGTTTCAATTATTTCAGACAGCATGAAACAGCTTTCATGGGACCAAGAAAGCCTTTACTCAGAATAGCCTATAGTCTGGTCATTATGACGCTCTTCTGGGACATGTGGGGGTTTGAATCCCATTACGTAGAAGAGACAATTGAATCTGCCTCTCCTGCAGCTTGGGTGAGTACTTTAATCATGAGTTATTGGATAAAAGGTTATGGAAGGATCATCATTGTCTTCTCCAGATGCATTTTGTGAGAAATGAATAATAGCACCTTTTAGAGCAGAGCCTCAGCGCAATGAGTCCCACTGGGACTAAAGTTGTAAGTACTGAAGGACAGCTTCAGACTACCTTTGCCTGTAACAGCTCATAGTGGCTATTTTGAGCAGCTCAGCACATTTTGCCAATCTTTAGTAAACATTTATGTCTCTTGAGACTTTATACCAAAACTAGGAATCAAAGTTAGGGCAGTGATCTAAAAATGTGATGGTCAAAAAACTAACTAGAGAGCCTGAGACTCCTAAATTCACCAGAAATTCTGAGTTATGCATGATTGTCTGATAAGCTGGCAATTTCAGTATCATACTTCAGAAGCGTAGTTGATGTTCTGAAATAAAGTATGTACCACGTGTACTTTGGTATCTAACGTTATTTTGCATTCTGCACATTTTCCTGAATGCTGCTATTGGGAATGATTCAGACACTTGAAAAAAAAAGGTTTTCTAGCACTACTACAACAATAGATTACATTTTTGTCTAAAATTATTACTTTAGATATCAGTTTTAAAATAAGGAAAAATCATCCTCCTTACCCAGGTTTCTATTTCAAAGATTCTAGGAGAATTTTTGAAAATTCAATTAGTTTTACCTGATTATCAAAACCTAAAGTTAGATGGACTATGGGCCATTCGTACATGCTCTATTGTTATGTATTACACAAATTGTAACCAGGTAAATGAAGACTCAAGAAAAGTAAAAAACTAGTAATGCTAGCTACATATATGCTTTGTTGCTATCCAGACATATTTTTTTCCTTTCAGGGAAATAGATAGAGGCTGAATTCAAAGTCAGTTATGGACATTTAAGATTCTGTACGCTCCCGTAACAAGACCAAACTCTGACAACATTCCAATTATGAAGAAATGCTTTAAAACGCTCTGTTCTTAGTTTTGCTCAGTCGTAGAGAAAATGCTGTAGATGCTGAAGATATAATGATGGAATTCAGCCTTCTGGTTCTGAAAAGCCATCAAAGACATATTTGCAGTACTGCTCTTGCTAGATGTTTGAAATGCAATAGAATATACTGAGGCACACATTCTTTAAAAATCTCATGTTTTCACGCAACACTAAAACATCTCTGACATGCACTGAAATGTCAGTAGCATTATATGAGATGACTTGATATCACAAACCATGGTGTCATAAAAGTAAACAATCTTAGAAATAGGGATGGGAGCAGTGCACGTACTTGAAACTGCAGAATGTCCTTTAACCTCTCGCAACTAGTTATTTTCTCTTCTGTCATAAAGATTTTCAGCTCAGATACAGCCTTGATTTTTGAATTTACTGATTCTTTTCTCTCCACTACAGTATTCTCTGTCAAGTTACTTTACAATTTTAGGTTGCATGCAGCTGTAATATTTTCCACTGGGAGAAAAGATGAAGGAGATTTTAGTTAGACAATTAACACAAAAGTCGGAGTCCCAGTTGTCCAGCACTACTCTGTCACAGATGATAAGTCACTCATGAGTTTGGACAAGTCATTTAAGGGGTTCTCAATTTCCTACATATAAGTGAAGCTACTGTAAAATTTCTGAGGCACTAAAACAGTACAGTAAAAGTGACATCTAAACATCACAGTTTAATTTCTATATCATAGAATCATAAAATAGTTTGAATTGGAAGGCTCTTACAAAGGTCATCTGGTCAAACTCCTCTGCAATGAGCAGGGACACCTACAGCTAGATCAGGTGCTCAGAACCCTGACCTTGATTGTCTCCAGGGATGGGGCATCTACCACCTCTCTGGGCAACTTGTACTAGTGCCATAACCCTTATTGTAAAAATCTCCTCCCTTATATCCAATCTAAATTTCTCCTCTTTTAATTTGAAACCATTTCCCCTTGCCCTGTTACAGCAGACTCTGCTAAAGAATCTATCTCCTTCTTTCTTACAGCCCCCTTTTAGGTACTGAAAGGCTGCTCTCTGGTTTCCCTGGAGTCTTCTCCAGGCTGCACAGCCTCAGCTCTATCAGCTTGTCCTCATGAGAGGTGTTCCATCCTTCCATTATTTTTGTGGCCCTCTCCTGGACAGGCACCAACAGGTCTACATCTCTCCTATACTGAGCACTCCACAAGTGGATGGAGTATTCCAGGTGAGGTTTCACAGCACAGAGCAGAGGGGCAGGATCACCTCCCTGACCTGCTGGCCGTGCTTCTTTTGATGCAGCCCATCTTTCTGGGCTGTGAGGGTGCACTGCTGGCTCATGTTCAGCTGCCATCCACCAGTGCCCCAAGCCATTTTTGGCAGCACTGTATTCCATCTTTACATCCCCCAGCTTGTACTGATAGTGGGGGCTGTTACAACTCAGGTGCAAGATCTTGCACTTGGGATTGTTGAACCTCATGAGATACAGCTGGGTCCACTGCTTCAGTCTTTCTGGTTCTGTCTGAATGGCGTCCTGTCTCTCATGCATGCTGACCACAGCACACCGCTTGGTGTCACCTGCAAACCTGCTGAGGGTGCACTTAGTTATATTGGATTGTGTGGCCCTAAGCCCTTTATCCTGGGAACTAAGAAAGTAAACTTAGAAATCAGAAACTTTGCTCTGCCACTTTATATCTAGCTTTAGATGTATATATGCTTTAGATCTTTGTGTGTATGTATGCTTTAGATCTATGTAGCTTTAGAACCACTACTCACTGACACATTGAACCAGTTCAGCCAGCAGTGGTAAATCAGAATACCTCTCCTTTCATGATACAATAGCTGTATTAAGAGATTGAAGAATGAGTCTTGCACTCTGATTATTTTATTCTGTGTATTCACTCTTCTAATAAAAAAAAGTCTGAGTGTCCCCAATTGTGTCTGGCCACTAAAAATATAGAAGTTTTGCATTGGAAAAATATGTTGTTTTTTTTTTTTCTTCCTATGGGAACAGCTGGAAAACTGATCTTCATGCTCTATTTTTTCTGAAACTCTATTAGAATGTTACATCATTCACATCTGTGGTTAGCAGACTTCAGGTTTCACCATCTATGGAAAAACCAAAGCAAGATATATGCAGAATTCTGTGAAAAGTGGAATATTAGAACTGCTGTTCTCAAAAATATCCCAGATTTCCAAACTAAATCCTTCCAAAAACAAGCAAATAAAAAGAATGTAAAATCAATAAGTAAAATCAGTTGCAAATTTTGAAGGAACATATATGTATATGTGTATATATTTACACATAAAAACATCTACAAGCACATACTGTACGGGAACTGTTGAGTCACAGCCTGAACCACTGATTGCTCACCTGAGGCAAAGGCAGAGTCAGCCCTGGGAGCACAGGTGAAGGCAATTCAGCTGTGTGACTGGAAGGGTTGGAGCCTGGCTGCACCTCTCCTAGACCTCATTTAAGGGCTGACTGCCCCAGGGGAAGGGTCTCTTTCTGGAGCTCCCTCCTTTTGGAGTTTTCTGCTGTGAGCCTAGGACACAAGTAAGCATCTTCTTTTGTTTCTGGTTTTCCCTTTCTATCATGATAATCCTTCTAGTTATGTGACCTGTAAGTTGTCAGCCTAGCCACACTACTCTGCTAATTGTATGGCTGTTGATTGTACACATACATGTATATAAATATAACTGTAACATGTAAGGATAACTATGAATGTATATATGTTTATGTTCTTTTAGGAGGTATTCTTGTGTTCTAGCTTTTCTGTCTAAAAATCTTACATAGGAATTTAATTTAGGTACTGAATAATAGAAGGAAGCAAATATTCCCAAAGGTGGATCCCTTTCAATCAATGTAAAGAAAGCAAATGATGCAGAATCAGCACAGAAATCAATGTAGGTAATTTATCCAAATGAGCCATCAATATGATCCTTTTGATAAAAAAGGAGAATATCAATTATCTAAAGAAAAACTATTAAATACAGAACTTTCCTGTAAATCAACAGTCCCTTGACTTCTGACAATAGCTGTGTTTAGCTTTAATCACTATTTTTTAGTTTAATAATCCTTGGGCTCCCTCTGGTTTCCTCGATTACCGTGCAAAGCATACAGAATAGATTATATATGACATTCCTAGATGATTTAAAAAAAAAAAAAAAAAAAGAGAGAGAGAGAGAACTGAAATAATGATTTTTCAGTTTCCTTTTCCTCCAGTAAAAGTTAATGAGCCAAGTTAATCATAGGAATAATTAGTAGGAATTAATCTTATGGCCTTGTCAAACTAAGTAACTTTCCATTGTTTGGAGGTTTAATGGTGACTTCTAGCAATAATTTCTGAACTTCCAAACTTATTGTAAATAGGCACTGCATTTCTCTATTTACCCGAAGCCGGAATATCTGTGAATATGTAACCATATTTTAAATAGCTCTCAGCTTTTCACTTGGGCTAAATGGAAAAAGTACTTTCTGTTGTTATTATATTTGAGCAATACATGAAAAAAATCTTTCTTTTGAAAACCTGTCATAAAAAGTAAATCTGAGAGTTTACAAATGGGTCTGGATGATGTTTATCATGAGTGCTGACATTAAACACAGAAATAGCAGTAACTGAAAGATAATAATAGAAAGAACCAATACTTTAAGTCACTTCTAAACTTTTCAAATTTAGTCAGACATATCTGCAGGGTCAAATCAGTGACAGGTAAATCTTATTTAATGAGTATTTGTGGCAGAAACAATCCACAAATCCTTGAGGTAAGACACTGACAAAGTCAGCTCTAAAACTCCTGCAGTGCATTTAGTTCAAGTGTATTGGAACCTTCATATGAACAAAACTGCTTTCAATGCAGTGCTTTACTGTGTTGTGTTTGTGTGAAGACTTACAGAACACTACCTATTTTGGCCAATTGTGAGGTTTGGTGGTAAGAATTTTAATGGTCTAAATATTGGACTTACACTCCCAGAAGTGTAGTTATGTAGCTGTGGTAGAGCCTGTTCTAAACTAAATGGAAGAAATGCATGCAGAACCAAATTGCAACCGTTAAAACCACATATTAGTACCATTCCAGACATACTTCTTCAATGTGTTTTTAACTACATTTTCTTGATCTTTTTAAGATTTTAAGGTCAGAAAAGTGACATGATCATCATCTAACATGTTCTGCTGCTTAGCCTGTGCTACGGAAGCCCAGTCAGTAACTCCTACTTAAGTTCTGTTACCATGGATTGAGTAGAGCATCATAGGTAGAGAGCTGATGAGAAACTGTGCAAATCCCTTTTTGGCAACTGTTCTCTGAAGTTAAATAACTTTGCTTTTAAAAATACACCATAATTAAATATCTCACACTACTCTCACACCATTGGAGCACTTTATGATTTTGTTTACTGGATTACAAATACTGCCCTGCATTACCATGGCTTATTTTATAAAGCACTTTCAGACCTTTGGATTGCTTTTTTGGTTCTCTTTAGCTCAGCATAATGCTGGACCCAATATTTTTTCTGTGTCAAAACTCATTGCTGCTAGGGCTGCCAAATACCTCCTATGTATGGACTCAAGCTATGGCTGCATACCCTCTGTGGTCTTATGGTACATTACTGCCATTGATAGCAACAGGCAATAAAGACAGAAATGTACCCAGGCTATAGGCAGGAAGAAAAACCATCAACATGAACCTAATACTCATCCTGATTAAGGACTCCAGATTCTGATCACTCACAGCAGCTGCTCAACACTACCAGAATGCAACTACCAACTCCAGGACACAGAGGAGCATAGGGATGAGTAATAGGTCCAGGGAAAAGGGTAGGAAATAAAGGTGTGTAAAGCAAAGCTTTTTAACTAAAGTGCTGTTACTACTGAGGCTTTTTTTTTTTTTTTTTTTTTTTGGTATGGAAGCAGCCTAGCTAATTAATCTTTGTAAGAATTACATCTCAACTTATAATGATTAGACCCTTCAGATTTCAATGGTAATAACATTAAATTATTGGCTATATAAAATGGTATGTTTGGGTTTTTTTGCCTGCAAACAAGATTTTGAGCATAAAAACAAGAGTGAGAGCTTGCCTGTGGCCACTGGGGGCCCTGGTCTGTGGCTGCTGCTGCAGCTGACTGAGCAGAGAAGGAGCTCCGGACACCTCAGGCAGGACAAAGGGACCAGCAAGAGACCAAAGCACATCTACACTTGTATTCATGGTCTGACCAAAGCCTCAGTTTCTGTCACTTGCAGTGGCACAAGAAAGGACACTATGGCTGTGATAATGCTGATGCAGTTCTTTAATTTTCTCTCACTCAGTAGTAGTTTCTGGATTTCAGATAAATCTTGCAACTTATCTGATTTTTTTTTTTTTCCAGAAGCTTTAACATTTTCACTGGAGCATAGAAATCAAATCGTAATGCTTTATTCCAATAATCTCTTCAAAGACAAGCATTGCATTACAACTATTCATCTTCTGTATCAGCTTTAAGCATTAATGAAAGTAGGGAAAGGACCAGAAATCAGTTCAATTTTGCAACACATCTGTCTTAAGAACTTCTGCTTCTGACATGAAGCCATAGGAACTTTTTTCTCTACTATAATTTCCAACAAAGTGGAATCCTGATTCCTCAGCCTCCATTATACCTGATCCTGAAACTCCCAATGGCTGTATGTGTCAGGGAAGCAGAGTAGGGAGAGGGCAAGAGCTGGGACATCAGGGAGGTAAGCAAGCAGCACCAGAAAACTGAAGAAGTTACCATTTCTCAAGAGTTCCATCAGCTTTACTTACTGTAGCCAGGATGGTTCATGATTAATAAGATCTTTGGTTTGTTTGTTTGCTTAACTGTAAAATCTGAAAGGCCAGTCTGAGAGATGATAATGCTGCATGTGTGAAAGCCATTTGGATCTAGGTTGACTAGTACTTGTTTAGCAAAAAAAAAAAAAAAGTGGGAATAATAAAACAGCCTACTTTGTTGGATGGTTCTGACAAGTTAGTAATTATCTTACATGAGCAATTTTATAAAAATGCAGCTTTCCTCTGATCAAGTTCAAATACCATGCTCTATCCATCAATGACAAAAGTCAGCTATTTTTACCTTATTACAATGCTACTTTAACTCATAAATTATACCATTTTTTCCTAATATTTCTTCAGTCCACACAGGCCAACATGCTTAACATGGCAGCATCTTGCTGAGGTTGTGCAGATACTAAATGCATAGGTTATGAATTCCTTAATATTTACCCCTTCCTTGTTTAAGATAATGTGCAAATTCCTTAAAGTAGTTCCTCATTCTATGCTTTTCCTATCAGAACTGTAAGTAATATTTTCCTACTGCGGGAAAAACTTACTGATGGCAACAGAGATATTATGCATCTCACAAGGGCATTGCCAATTCTGGGCCAACTTTGATCTGTGCCTTGTATTAATCTCACTTTTATTTTGATGCTTCTACTTGGAATGCTATTCTTCTCTGTGCTTTCAAGATCAGTAGTTATACTCCTTTTTGTTTGTTTGTATCCCTCCAGCTTCTTCTAGAGACTAAATTAGTATCTCTCCAGTTTGGTTTCAGACTATAAGGATATTCTGATGGCAAACCAGGTTATGATAGTAAGAATAAAATGCTTTGCAAAATCTCTCAAAGAATGTCAGTGGTCGCCATCTCAATTATGGAACACTTCAAGTTAAAAAAAAATAAATAAATGCCATGACTTTGTCCAGAAGTAATAAGGTTCAACACTTGGTACATGTCAAGTTAAATTTCTTGCAAGAAACTTAAGTCCTTCATTGGTGCCAGGAAATACATATGTGCTAAGAGCAGTTCTGTATAGATTATTCATCCAAATATCAAGATTGAAGGAAAGTTCTAGCCTGTAGCCATAAATTATTTTGTATATCTGCAACAAATAGATAAATTTTCTGCCTATGCAAAGTATGGCAAACGATATGATATGGAACACAAGTAGTCAAACTCAGGCCAGGCTTTTGAATTTTGGAATAAAATATTTGAATTCTCTTAGTCTGAAGTTAAGAATTTACGACAGCACAAGGACACTTTGATGTGCCTAGCTTCACAGACACAGCTAGATGCTTATCATATGAGTGAAGGCATGCCAGCTTGGGGATCCTGAAATAGCTCTGTGTATGTTTCTGTTTATGCATTATTCAGCTTTCAAAAGCTGTTTGGTAAGAAAATTAAGACTAAGTGGCAGAGCCATTAAAGAGAGGACACTTAGTACTTGGGCCAGAGACCTTCAGTTGACTTGGTGTGTAAAAGGACAGGTCTCAGGATAAAATCAATACCTCCTGCACTTTTGCCATTTTTGTTTCTGGATTAATTCATTTTCTCTGCATCCACAGACAGTGGTCTGACAGGTGACCATGCTCATCAGGAGGAAGCACCAATAACTTGCAAGCTTCTTGATGGAGCAAGAACTGTGACTTAATTGTGTCTTGCTGTAGACAAGAAGCTCATTTTGAGTCCCCAGGTAGGCTTTAGTGAAAAACACTAGAATAAATGTAAAAAAAAAAACAAAACAAAAACTCACATAGGCATTCAAAAGCAGCATCTTTGCTCTAAACAATTGCATTAGTTCCCATAAACAGTAATCACAAAATTACAATGCAAAGAGGTCAAGTTCTTGCCCTTGCATTTCATTGGCCTCTCAAACTATGTGAATAAAATGAATTTAACCCACATACTCAGGAATTTAATGTTAACTATAAAATTTCATCTTGCTTCTTCTAATTTTCATTTGATATGCCTTAAAATGGGAAATAAAGACAAGTGCCACTTTAAACTAAGTAATTGTTTCTTAACATTAGGCTTGCTATCAAATTAGTCTCAAAAAGAAAACAGATTTGCCCAACTACAAAAGCTTAGTTGAAATTTGAAATTGATTTATTTTGCCCATTGCATTATTCTTCTCCTGCATATTCTCATGTACAGCAGAGTAAAGGCAACTTGATATATAAACATATTAAAAATGAATATAAAATGCTTTATAAGCTACATGTTACTGTAATAATAAGTTGACAGAGTTCACAAGGATGCTCTGTGCTAGCAACAAAATGGAATGTTTGTAATAGTGTCAAAGTGGAAAATAAATTTGATGACACTGCAGAGAGCAAATGTAATTAGTTATAAACAGGCTTTATTTTGCAAGTTTATGAGATATATGATCTGGAATACAAAGATATAGGAACTGAAAAGTGGTTGTGACTATGAGGCAGGGTAGAATGAAATCTGTTTTGCTCATTTATCTAAGGGCTGTATAACTAGATTAATGTGTTAATATTAACCAGGAAAGCACCTAGCTTGAATGAAAAAGTGATTCTGTAACTAAAGAAGGGAGATCTTAACTCTGCCATTATTAGCAGGGAATTATTTCATGAAAATGGAATGCTGATTAAAATACCTATTGCTTCTCCACAGGAATTTAAGAGCAGAATATGAACAATAATTCAATACAGAATGAAGCTGTAGGTGTTTTACCAGGAAGAGCACTAGCTCCTCATCAACAAAAAGCGTATCTTGAATCCATACAGCTCCTGTCCTTGCACTTCTGTCAGAAAGATATCTTAGTACAAACATACAAATAACTGAATTCAAAATGTATTTAAACTTGATTTCTTTTAAGTATGAATGGCATACTCAAAATGCCAGCTTCCCCACTTTCTACATCAACTCAATTTTATTTTAAGTCCACTGAGTCAAGCACCTGTGCTCTCTGCTGCGTGCACACGCACAGCCACGGAGGCAGCAGGTGAGGCTCCCATTGCAGACTTCTTGCAGTGGAGGGCACAAACAACAGGGGGGCAGCTGTTAAGGCAGTTGAAGTGCCAGTCCGTGCACACACTGATGAAAAAGAAGAGTCCTGCATGCAAGACTAAGCCCACAAGCTGCCAGCTGGACTGTGCTGCTCCATGATATCAGCAACACAGGAGCTAAAATGCAATCACAAGTGGTGTTGCCTACTCTTCTATCAACCTCTTCATGCAGAAGCTGTGTTCCAAGAGGAAAATGAATGGTCTTTGACAAGGAAAAGCTATGCTTTTTCTCAAGCATCGCTCATAGCATTTCTAAGGTTTCTGAATATGATGTAGGTTATTAGCACTCACTGCACCATTTGTGACTACAAAATGTCACTAGTCAATATTTTTCCCATGTTCCCCTTTCCTTGCTGCAGTCTGTGATTAACACTTGATATTTCAAGAGAATACTCAGCCTGCAGTTACTGCTTTGCTTTCATATTTTTTCTCCTTGTTTATCTTGCTGTATTCTTGAAATTGCTTTGCTTCTTGGGGACTTAGAAAAATTCAGTTCTATGGTGGCATTTTAAAAACAACTTATCTGGGCTTCCTGGCACTGTGACAGACAGAGTGAACTCAGACATGCACATCTGCTTGCTTTCTAGTGACTCACTGCAGGTATTCCAGTTGTTGGCCTATGAAATGAATAAGGTTGTAGGGCTGTATCCTTGCAGCTGACCCAGCACCAGGCAGACCTCCTTGTTGAGATCGCAAATGCTTGCTATCAGGGACCCTACGCATCTCCTTAAATCAAGCTCTGATTTGAACTCTTTAGATAGAATCTAATACAGCACTGATATATGAGATTGAGAACATTTGAGAGATAGGGATCGCAGGACATAGTGACAAATGTATCCACCGTGATGATGCCAAATTATAGGTATTGCCTTCACATCTGTACTGTATGGTGGTAGAGAATGCACATCTGATAGTGCTATCAGGTGGAGCTACCCTCCTGTAAACCCATGACAGGATTCTCACACAAGTAATACAAATTAGAGTGAGGAAGGAAGAGAAGGTTGTTTTTGGCAAGTGTATAGTTTAGAATTGTGCCAGAGCTCTGAAACGAGGAAAAAGCAGCATGAGTATTCAGCTGTATTTTCAAGCTGTCTGCCTTTAACCTTGTTTAACTTTCCATGAACATTTGGAAAACTCCTAGCACGGTGTTCTATGATTATCAATATTTACGTAGAGCAAGGGCTAAGTTTTTATGCTCAAAAATTTATACAAAGTGAATTTTATATTTGTTTTCCATAAACATCAGTATCAGAAGCCTGGTTGTAGCATTAGCACTATGCCATCAGGAAGCAGAAACAACACTGCATGCCTAGTGCAAACCATCACTGCTAAGCAATACAGACAATACTCCAGAAGAGATCTGTAGAGTGCATGAATCATAGAATAACAGCACAAATCTGCAGAAACAGTCATCTGTATATAGGCTTTCTGTCAATGGAGAAAAGGAGCAAGATTTATCACGTTCAATTTAGGTATGAATTATTCATCCTGCTCTTTTGGCAGACTTGCTTTCAGCATTATTTTCATTTTACAATATACTAAATTTATTCAAGCTACTAAGCAGCTAATATATAATTATTATAAATGATCTTATCAGTGTACTGAGAGCTTCTGTTCTTTTTTTTACTAGGAAATAGTTAAGAAGCATAGTTTTTCTGCAGAGGTAATGAAGCCAGCTAAGAATTAGTGGGCAGACCCATTGTCTCCATTTTTCTGAGGGTAAACTGAAGACGAAAGAAAAACTTTTAAATGTTGACCATTTTCAGCTTCTTATATGACATGATTGTAGATCTCAAGACTCAAGCTAACTCCACTAATTGTTAATATAAAGTCTGACAAAGGCACTTTATTTTCCATTTTGCCATATTCATCTTTTATAATAATTTTCGAAGATGCTTCTTTTCTGCAGAAGCTGAAGTTACCAACAAATAAGTTGCCTTCTTGAAGTCAAAATACAGGGAAAAAAAAGTCCTCAAAACGCTTCAGCATCCTCCAGAGGTCATACTTTGTAAACAACCCCTCCATTCCATTTCAGTATTTATGAGGAGTATTTACCCTCAGCGCCCATCTGGACCCTGTACACCCTGCTGGGCTTTCAGAGCTGGTTTCGAGTAAACTACATGCACAGGCAGGCATCTTTTGGGGCTGTGGCCACATGGCTTTGCAAGCCCTGCTGGTTAGACTTGCAGACAGAAATGCTCCTGTATCCAGATACAACAGACACACCTGAAACATCCTGCTTCATGAGAAGCCCAAACTAACCTGAAGAGGTGTCGGAAGAGTGATACAGAATACCAAAACTAGATGCTGGAATGTGAGTGGTCTAAAGCCATCTATGTATGAAGCCAAGTCTATTCTCTCATGTGGATTTAGTCCCCACAAATAACTTCTACAGTAACATCCATATTGGCTCTTTAGCAGATTCACTGTGTTTCTGTAAAAGATTTCCCTTTGCAAAAATTCCATTACAATAGAAAAAAACATCATCACACGATAGTCTTAGCACATTCACCTTTTCTCAGCTAGATGCTTATGATTTTGGACAGTATTTCCCATAAGATGTTTCTTGTTCCACGTTTGTACTATCCCCAAATCATGTTCAATTTCAACTCCTTTAAAAAATGGTTATTTTAAAGTTTTAACTCTGCACTGATGGAAATGTCTCCTGTATTCAGTGCAAGGTCTTACAATTTTATGATACAGCCTTGTACACCTTTTATTGTTAAGGCCATTTTTATTAAGGCTCAGGAGGAGGCAGTGACTGGCCCCCTGGTACTATTTGAATTTTACATCATGGGACAGCACTTTTAAAAGCAGAGCAGGGTTATTTTGGTAGCAGATCAGAATCTCAATTTACAAAGACCATTGTGTAGTCAAATGCCTTCTCACACCAGTGAATTCCATTGTGTTTGCATCATACTTATATTTAGCTGCTGTCATTGAAGTTATTGCTAGAGACAATATAAGCTCAAATGTCCCCTGCAGTTAAGCAAAATAATAAAAGGTTTCCTGGGATTCCCTGCGTTTATGGTTATTTTTGTCTTTCTTTCTTTGTTTGTTTATTTGTTTTTGCATTATTTTTCTCCAGGTATAAGTGCCTTCCCAGATAGTCAACTCAAATTAGCAATACTGTTGTCATATATTCGTAAAAGGCATAATTCCCATTCCAAACTTCTACCATCTCTATACTGTTTTAAATTCTGACTTTTTAATGAAAATATTTTTTTAACACTTAGAGTAAATCTCATTTAGAATTAATTTTTATCTTAATGTATTTCAAATTTCTCAAAAAAGCTTATTTTCCACCCATAATGAGTACATTATTAAGAAACGGATCACTCTCCATAAAACTGCTATTATGTGGTCTGCTGAAATGCAGAAAGATTACTAGCCATTGCTGAAAGCTATCTGGCAAGAACAAAAATAGGGGGGTATTAAATACTAAGTAGACTCAATCAAATATAAAACACTGAACATTCGCTGAGCAAATTGACTACAATTCAAAAATGCTTTATTTATCCGCAATTAAATAAAGCAAGAATTAATTACAATCTGCTGTATCTGAAAATACCTTTAGAGTCCTATAGATGGAAGAGATTTAGAGATTCTGTATGATCTATCATCTGTCTCAGGGCAGGATCAATCCCACTAACATCGGTCCAGAGCATCCTCATAAAATGTCACTAAAGACGGTTTGTCAGTGACGGAGATGAAGATTTGCAATCTTCATTGTATATTTACCATTTTTTCTGGTACCTATTCCTAGTCACAGTGCAATTTTAGGGCTTTTTCTGTAACTATTTTTGTAGTTTTGTGTCTTTTCTCTTTTTTAGGCTAAAATCCATTTTTTTTCTGTCTTCCCAAGTCACGCTGTTAAGTTCTCAAGGACAGAAAGAGTCTGACATATGTGCAGTAGAGTACATATGTACACAGAGTACTGTAGTATGTACAGACATTTCTGTGTGTACTGACATGGTAACTTCCTACAATGTGATAAACTCTAGGATTGTGTTAAACAAGCAGCAGTTGTTTGGGTTTTTTTCCCAGTATTTTGCTTAATTGGCAATTTCCCAAGTGATCGTTGTGTCTGTGCCCATGTAAATGTTTGAATTTGGGGCCTTCTTGGTATGCTCTAGAAAATTTTGTCTATTCATTAAAAACTAAAGCCAATCAATCAAGCTCAATCAAGCCAATCAGTCAAACTCAGCCAAACAATGCTGCCACAAAATGGAATATTTGGCTGCAGCAGTTCTAGTGCATTGGCATAACTTAACTGAACACAGTGAATCAGATCTTTCAGCATCCCCCTCCCTTTCCTCCTTGTTTCCTCCTTGTTGTTGAAACAACCCTCTTGTTTCTCCTGCATATGATTTTGATGAGCTGCAGCCACTGTGTCTGACTGTGGCCATCAGAGAATCATAGAATCACTTCTCCATCAATTCAGAAAATTACTTAGGTTGGAAATGATCTTCAGGTTCATCCTGTCTGACTTAACCTCACCTACCAAGTCCCATCACTATACTGTGTCCCTGAGTACCACTGAAGAGCAGAGAGATGCCTGCTCCTTGCACCATGGCCCTCTGATTCCTGCTAGTTCAAGGCAAAACTCATCACCACCAATACCTTCCCTATCTCATTTCCTGCAGACATAAGGTGCAGTATTTCCCTGTTTGTTTTTCCACTGCAATCTGTTTAGGATTCTAGTGCTAAGCAGTGGTTGCTTCTAGTCACAAAATGCATTAATGGTTCTGCAGAAATGATTTTGTAGCAAATGTGAGTCATGAGGGAGGCATAAGGAATTATTTTTGGGAAATAACTGTCATAAGGGAGTCACCTGCACTATCACTCAAGTGTTTTTAGTACCTAGGAACAGGCAATGTAAGGTAAAAGCTTTTTGTGTTTTGGAAGTGGCACTATGAGGAACATAAACTGCTACTGAATATATTAAGGCAGGTCATTCTTTCTTTTCTCACTATCTACTAAAAATTCTGTTATAAATGTCAACCATTACAGTCAGCTCACATGAAGACTGAAATGCTCCCCCAGTGTGTGAGGCACACTCACCACATGCAAGGTTACCACTGCCTCCAGGCAGGTGTTGGAGGACATGTGCTGCCAGCTCTGCCAAAAGGCGCGGAGGGCTTTCTGAGGGGAGAATGCTATGGAAATGTACAACCTCTTTGCTGAAACACTCTAAATCAAGCTAGGTGCTGCAAATACCATATACACCGAGCTTTCCCATCCCACTTCTGCTATATTCCCAAAGCTTTAGAGGTGCTCAGGCCCACTCCTCAGCTGCTTTAAAGCACAGCTTGCTTTCACAGGCCACACTGGGCTGCAGAGCTCTTTGCAGATCAAGGCCCAAGCCTGAGCTGATGGCCATGGGGAGCAGGGGCTGCCCTATGGCTGCATGATGCTGGTGAGGAACATCTCTACCTCGCTGACTGCCCGCAGGCAGCCCTGCACTGCAGCACTGAGGTGTGTGAGGAGAGCTCAGCCTTTTGATCAAAGGGGACAAGTGTTTTCTGAAGATAAATGGCTTTGAGAAGAAGGTCTCTTTGTTGCAGTCAGTAGACATTAAGTGCTGCCCTATAAACTGAAAGGCTACTTCCTTCCATGGGGAGCACTCCAAAGCAAAATGTAAAAACAGTTTCCTCCTGAGAAAAGGTACCTGCTTGGTATTCCCTAGGCAACAGTGAAGTACCCTTTCACAGGAGATGCTGCTCAGAAGAGATTTATGAAATGTGGCAGGGCAACATCAAGGCTTTAGAACCATTAATTTAAAATGCCTTTCCCCTTCATCCTCCCGTGCAAATTGCTGAGCAATCACGATTTCTTCTTACCTTCTGCTCTCAGCGATACAGCTTGTGTCATGCCAGGATCACAGTTCCATGACATTAATTATACACAACTAAGATACACTTTTTATTTTGTGCCTAAAATGGAAAAGAGTGCAACGGAACACAGGAGACTCTGCCTGTGCTTAGGGAAATTCATTTCAGCTCTGTACTTCTTTCAAAAAAAACCCCACGGCTTGAGAGATGTTTCATTTTGAAAGTAATAAAAGAGTCACTGCTACATCCAGGGCTGCTTACAGTGGGATGCCTTAAAATATTGAATAATAATATCAGGAGAAAACGCTTTGGACCTGCTTACTTTTGTGTAACTGAATAAAGATGAGATGGCAGAGAAACCATTCCACTTTTCATCTATCTCTTAACATATGAAAAGACAGAAGCACATAACTTAGCTGTAAGAGACACAGAGTGTCAGGTCAGTGAATCTGCTTCTTCCTGGGGTAAGACTGCCACATCTGGGGCATCCTACAGTGTCAACAACTTACATAGTTTCCCATTGTTTCCACATTTTCTACTAACCAGAGGAACTAGATTTACAGTAGATAAAAGACTCAACTTCAGAATGTTTGACCTTAGCTTTCATTCCTATAATCAGTGTGCTTTATCTCTCAAGCAAGGCAATGCTTAGGAGTTCTCATACTCCACAAGAACAATCATCTATTGTCTGGGATCACACGAGTAACCAACTTCAGTGACTTAAGAAGGGATAAAAAATACTGCATTTATTTTGTGCCTTTTATTTTTAATGTTATGTTATATTTATGATCCCTTATTCCCCGTTTGTAGTTAGTGGTTACTTATTAATGACTCCTATTCTTTCTTGTTATAATGTATGTGATAGAACTTTCAATTTCTGGGGGAAAAAACAAGGAGGGAGTATACCATTTACCATATCACACCATTAGACTCTGAGAAGATTAATGAACTGAAGTATTTCAAACCAGACATTAAATTTCCTAGTTGCTCAACCAGTACTTGTTGGTTTTCCCTTGTATTTCTTTTCTGAAGTCCAAAGTGGCCAAGAAGCTAACACCAGTTCTTGCTTCGCTAATCCCAATGCAGTGCTTCAGAGACAATTGGACCATCACTGCTCACACCTGAGAATGGTATTTTTACTTCTTTGAAGAAAACAAACTGTTCTTTATCTTTGAGTAAAACTACTCCTATGGAATATAAAACAGGAACATTAAGTTGTAAACCAAAAAGACGACCAACTGACTGTTGAAGAACATCTGCCATGCACTATTCCCCAGGCTGACTATTACTCTGCTGGGGATATTGTATAGTCCACTGCATCCTGGAAAATTCAAGCAGCCCAAGTAAGAATTTGAGATAGCTGGAACAAAAGAAGAATACAAAGCAGAACTGAAGAACAGAAGGATTCTGTGGCACGTTGGGTACTCAGAGTAGATTAACAGATTTGGATGCAAAAGAAGTAGCCACTGTAATTTGTCACCTGCTCTGTTTGCATAACCTTATGCACTAGGCATAACACTGTAATAATAGAGAATCTTGCCCATTCCTCCATAATTCCTACAAAACATACAACACTGGTAATTACATTTCTTTGTATTGGGAGCATATCTTCAATGGAAAATCTAGCACTTCTCTGAGCAAGCTGCACCAGTATTTATCTTTGTTCTTTAAAAGTGCTAAAAATACTTATTTAAAGTTTGAATTTCACCAATGATGGATTCCAGTTATTGGTTCATTTTGTGCTGTTTGCTAGATTTAAAAAGTTTCAATTATCCACTGAAAAGGTAAATCTACCTCTCTGTGTATGTTTGTGTGATAGAGAAGGAGGGACTGTTTTTATCTTTAAACCAAGATAATTGTGCTATTTAAAAAAATACAGGTAGTAGAAAAAAACCAGAAAATTATACTCAGAGCATTTCTTCAGGATTACCTTTAGAAATAATTGGTAACTGTTTTTCATGGGCTCAGCACAGAATCGCTATGGAAAGCATAGCTTTTTTGCATATACGTTATCCAAATTTTTAGTTGTGTTTTCTCCTGACAATGCAGAACAAATAAAAATGCTCCTATCTGAGGTACAAGTCATGAAAATACTCCCCCTCTTTATCCTACCTTTGGTTTACACTAATTAAGGACCACATTCTCATAAGTAAACGTATGTCAGTACTGTTAACTCACAGATTTCTTCCATACAAATATATGAAACATTTATTAATGCATAACACTGAAAATTTTTGCTTTGGTGTCAAGGTGTGATATCAAATACAAACTTCAGAAAAGCAACATGCAAATCTTAGTCATCAGTGTTTTAATCTTTTGCACTGTCGGCTCATGTTCAGCCGAGCATCAACCAACACCCCCAGGTCCCTTTCCTCTTCACAGTCATCCAGCCATTTGTCCCCTATAGCGCTGCATGGGGTTGTTGCAGCCAAAGTGCAGGACCCGACACTTGGCCTTGTTGAACCTCATCCCATTCACCTCAGCCCAGCGATCCAGCTTGTCTAAATCCCTCTGCAGGGCCTCCCTACCCTCAGGCAGATCGACACCACCTCCCAACTTGGTGTCATCTGCAAACTTACTGAGGGTACACTCAATCCCCTCATCTAGGTCATCAATAAAGATATTAACCAAGATGGGCCCCAGTACTGACTCCTGGGGGACACTACTTTAAACAGGTCGCCAGCTGGACTTTACTCCATTAACCACTACCTGTTAGGCACAGCCCTCTAGCCAGTTCCTTTCCCAAAGGTGTGTATACTTTTCCAGGCCATGGGCAGCCAGTTTCCCCAGAAGAAGCCTGTGAGAGACTGTGTCAAAGGCTTTGCTGAAGTCTAGGAAGACTACATCAACAGTCCTTCCCTCATCTACTAGACTGGTCACCCAGCCATAGAAGGAGATGAGGTTGGTCAAGGACGACCTGCCTTTCATGAACCCATGCTGGCAGGGCCTGATCCCCTGGACACCATGCACATGCTGTGCGATCTCACCCAAGAAGATTTGCTCCGGGATTTACCGGGGATTACTTTCCCTGGTACCAAGGACAGGCTGACAGGCCTATAGTTATATAATCATCCTTACAGCCCTTCTTGAAGATGGGAGTCACATCAGCAAGCCTCCAATTCTCTGGGACCTCTCCAGTTAACTAGGAGCACTGATAGATGGCCTAGAGGGGCTCAGCAATCACCCCTGCCAGCTCCCTCAGCACCCAAGGATGTAGCCCATCCAGTCCCATGGACTTCTGACAGTCCAAATGGAGGAGGAGCTCTTTGACTGTCTCCACCTGAATCGCTGGGGGCATATTCTGAGTAGCATCCCAGACTTCCAGATCAGGGTGTAAAATGCCCAGAGGATAACTGGTCTGGCTATTAAAGGCAGATGTAAAGAAGGCACTGAGGACCTCAGCCCTCTCCTTGCCCGCAGTGGCCACATTCCCTGCTGCATCAAGTATAGGATGAAAATTATCCTTGGTTCTTCTTTTGCCATTGACATATTTATAAAAGGATTTTTTATTGTCTTTTACTGCAGTGGCCAATCTGAGTTCAAGTTGGGCTTTTGCCTTCCTAACCTCCTCCCTGCATACCTTGGCTACTCCCTTGTAATCTCCCCAAGTAGCCTCCCCTTCTTCCAGAGGAAATCTCATTACTGAGTTGAGGCAACAGGAAGACACACTATACATGCTGTCTCCAAAACAAATTACTTACAGAACAAAATAAGTAAGCAGGCACGTGTGCATAGTACGTAGCACCTGCTAAAAAGTATTCTGTAGAAACTCATTGCTCAGTTTTTATTGTAATAATTTATTGCATCATTTTTGTACATTAATTTCTTTCAGAACCTAGCATAGTGAACTGGGTTTTTAAACTCCTCAGAGACTGGACACAAGGTTTGGATTTCTAATTGTTCTGCCACGCCTAGGTAGGTAAAGCAAATGCTCAAACTCACTGCCTTTGTCATGAAACGTGTCACTGTTTTCAAAACCAGCTTTGGAGCAGCAACAGCAACTCTCACCACAGCGAGAGAGGGGCTGTTCCCATCCCTGGTGTTAGTAGTCCCCATGGCCAGCTCTCAGAAGAACCAGCACAGGAAGGGCATCTTCCTATGCCTTGGCCCCGAGTACATGTGGATGTCATTAGCACGTTGTCTCAGTATTGCAAAGGCAGGTAGATGTCAGTCCCTCTTTCTAAGACTCCCCTCTAGGAAAAGAGTAACTTCAGCTGCAAGGGAGGGAAAACTTCAAGGAAAGTGCAACTTCAAGGTGATATTTTGATCTCGCACATCCTCTCCCCAGACTCCAGATAAAACAATGGAATGTGCTTTTCATCCCACCATGAGCAGGAGAGCACTGGGGAGCTGGGGAGCTCTGCCCAATGTTACCAGACCACCTTGCAGAGCAGTTGCTCCCAGCATGGCACAGCAGCATGGGCTGCTGACAGCACATACTTCTGAATGCACTTGGGATGTAATTAAAGCCGGATCCCTGAATTAGTAAGTTCTGATACTTTTGGAGTTAATAAGCTGAAAATCATTTCTACAGTGTGTACAGTTGTCAGTAATGGCCGCAGTTCTCAAAAGACAAGAAAAAAAAAAAAGAACAAAAAAGCTCCTATTTTACAGGAAAAAAAAAAAATCTGCCTTTTTTCCTTCTTTGAGCTGAAACCCAAGGCTCAGCTTCATGCCATGCTGACAACAGCAATGGAGGGTTACAGGGTGTGCCCCAAACACAGCCAGCATGAGATGCTCATGACTGATGCTCTACTTCAGATTTGAAGTGAGTGAGTGTTTAAGCAGAAAATCTGCCAGCAGACAGGGATAGTTGTACTCAAACATGGAGCCAGGGACTAAGAGCCTAGAGGTGAAATTCAGCTGTGGCAGTGTCTATATGACCTATGTGGGCCAAACAAATGAATTCAATACACTTACTGTTCTTTCAGGTAATTTCAATTACCTCTTCCTCCTCTGCATCTGAGACAAAGTTGTATAACCAGAGCCTCCAGATTACACATAAAACATGTTTGAGAACACAGAGGACTAACACCTAGATTTCTCTTTTTTTGCTATTTTCCTAAATTACCTGCTTAACCAAAGTGGCAATGCAAACAGGACCAGATATACCATGGCAGGCAGACCACTCTCAGCTTGTTGCACATGCCCATGCTTCCAGGTGACAGCAACTCCCAGTTAGGGCAGCACCGGATGACATTGCCAGGAAGTGCTGAGCTACATAGGCACCCAACAAAGATTTTTCAAGGGAGTTTGCAGCGGCCCAGTCTGAGATATCCTGAGTCATTTTCATTGCAGTGTCAGCAGTGATCTTCTGTAGCAACAAATTAAGTGACTGCAGAGAGAGAGCCAGAAAGACTGTCGACTCCAACCAAAAAGATCAGTTCTGGAGTCTCACATTCAATTTCCTCCCAAAAACAGCCACATATTTGCAAAAGTATGTTGTATCTCAGGTGGGACAAGTTGGGAACATCTGCCAATATTTCTCACCTGTGACAATTCTGCATTTGGTGCCTGCTGTCAGTCCTTCACAGCCACCTCTTCTCCCCAGATGTAATTGCAAAAGCCACTCAACTGTAACTTGGAGGACAGCCAAGTTGTTGAAGGGAAGTCCTTCTTCCCATCTGAAAAGATGAACCCAAGGAGCTAACTATTATATTTTAGCTTGACAAAGAGTTTTAACAAAGTTCCACCTGACTTTTAGGGTTGTTGTTCATGCAGGTATTAAAGATCTAACTAATCATCAACATTTGCATTAATTGGCATTTATATTACAGTAAATGCGGCTGGCAAGTGCCTGCAGGCTTTTTTACCTTATCTATGTTTGCTGTTACACAGTATGGCTGTATAACTTATTATTATTTTCAAACATTTAGAGAAATAAAGCATTTTAAAAGTGTCTTCTGAATACAGTGCAATTAGTTTTCCAAAGAAACAAGTTCATTCAGACAAAGGCAATAGCAGTATGCTTTAAAAAATCAGAGGACAATGTGGTAAACAAAAAAAGTCAGTAAAGTAAGTGAGGGACATACACATACACAGCTCCTGTAGGCACCTAGATGGTAAAAAACTTGTTAGTACAAATGGCACAGAATGGGAACAGCAGCATTCCCCCCCAGGTGAGCAGCATCAGCAGAACCAGGAAATAAATCTCAGGTGAGTCTGGAGCTTAGAACTGGAGCAATGCTCCAGTCTCTTGGGAATTGGTGGGCTTGCTGGAAGAGCAATCATATGGAACTTAAGAAGCTAGACTGTGCAAGGCCTTTGACTTGGTACCACATCACAGCTTTATTTCTAAATTGGAGAGATATGGGTTCAAAGACTGGACTCATCAGTGGATAAGGAGTAGGTTGAAAGGTCACAGACAGAGGATTGTGGTCCAGGTAGAGGCTGTTGATGAGTGATGTCCCTCAGGGTTCCACCTTGGGAGTGTTACTTTTCAATATCTTCATAAATGACACAGATGATTGGATTAAGTGCACTGTCAGCAGGTCTGTGGATGGTACTAAGCTGAGCAGTGCAATAGATCCAACAGAAGGGAGGGTACCCAAAGGGACCTGAACAAGCTCAAAAGATGAGCCCAAGTGAACTTGATGAGGTTTAAAAAAGTCATGTGTAAGGTGTTGCACTTGGGTTAGGGCAATCCCAAATATGCGTACAGACTGGGAGAACTCATTGAGAGTAGCCCTGTGGAGAAAGACTTGGAGCTCCTAGTAGATGAAAAGCTGGATATGAACCAGCACTCTGTGCTTGGAGCCTGGAAGGCCAATGGTATCCTGGGCTGCATCAAAAGAGATGTGAAAAGCAGGAAGATGGAGGTGATTGTCACTCTCTACTCTGCCCTCATGAGGCCCCGTCTGGATTACTGCATCCAGACCTGGGGTCCCAAACTCAGGAAAGTTGTGAAGCTTTGCAAATAGATCCAGAGGAGGGCCACAAAGATGCACAGAGGGCTGGAGCACCTCTCCTACAAAGAAAGGTTGAGAGAGTTGGAAAAAAACGTTTTCTCTCAGAGAGAGTGGTCAGGTAGTGGAATGGCTGCCCAGAGAGGTGATGGAGTCACCATCCCTGGCAGTGTTGAAGAGGTGTCTCAATGAGGAGCTATGAGATATGGTTTAGTAGCTTGTGGTAGCAATGGCGATGGGAGGACGGTTGGACTAGATTATCTTGTAGGTCCTTTCCAACCTTGTGGTTCTATGATTGTTCAGCTTGGAGAAAAGAAGGCTCTAAGGAGACATCATTGTGGCCTTCCAATACTTAAAGGAAACTTATAAGCAGGAGGGAAATAAATGTTTTTACTTGGGTAGATAGTTACAAGATAAAGGGGAATGGTTTTAAACTAGAAGAGAAGAGATTTAGATTAGATGTTAAGGGGAATTTTTATTCTGAGGCTGGTTAGGTGTTGGAACAGGCTGCTCAGAGATATTGCAGAAGTGTTCATGAGGCCCTGGGCATCCTGATCTAGTGCCTGATTTAGTGGTTGGCAATTCTGCCCATGGCAGGTAGAGTTGGAACTAGATGAACTTAAAGGTCCATTCCTACCCTAGCTACTTCTATGATTTAACGATTCTAATCTGGAGTAGTCAGAAAGTCAGAGCAGATGATCTAAATAACAACTCCCTCTTGTTTTCTGGCAAGGTGAGTCTGGGCAGCCCTGTGTTGCACTTGTATATAAGTAGTTCCCACTGCATCAACCCCCAGCTATTTTCTATTTCATGAATGTGACAATGACAAGAATATTCATCTAAATGAAGGTTTATCTTCATTAGTAGAATAGATTCTACACTCATCAATTTAAATAATCATGCATTTTAAAAAGAAATGTGTTCATGCACAGCATATAAAAGCTGCCAAGCTATTTATCATATTGCTAGGTAAAATTTGTTGCTATCCTCCATGTATCCGTACCACATTTGCAACAGATTCCAATAAATTTGTTGTGGTGTAATGGCAGAAATGTAATGTAAAAATCAAAGGAATTATAAAATTGCAAAAATGTGGTTGCAATTCCCACTATACGTGGTAGCCACTTCTTCAAGAACTATTTAAGAAACTGTGTAGATAGCACATGCCATATAACTAGCTCGGTAAGCACTCCCCAGAAGCAGATTACTGCTGATGACTGCTAAATGCTGATGCTTTTAATCACTTCCACCACTCACAGGGGTGGTACCTTGGTCATTCTCCCAGCCTCTCCACCAAAACACTTCTGCTGGCTCATACAAATGGAAAGTTGGAAGCAGGTTTGAGGAGATGATAGACATGTTACAGGGACACAAGCAACCAAAGCCTGTCTACTTCTCACTAAGGAACTGTAGATCTTCATCTGTCTCCCATTCTTTTGGCCTCCTTTGGTAATACATGATACTTAACATCTCTGTTGTATTTGGGTCAAAGTTAACAGTTCCTCCAAAACTTGTTTCTAAATACAGTACATTTCTAGGATGGCAAAATTAAACAGCAAAAAGCCATATAATTCAAGATGGTATTTTTTTTCGAAATTACAAGAAGTTGAAAGCTTCTTTCAACAAGACTGAGACAGAGACAGTATTTTGATTTTTCCTTTTTCATTTCTAAGCTCATACTCACCTAGTACTTAGGAATTACTGTAATTAGAAGAGAGCCTGACACCCCTCACTGAGCTTAGAGGCTCATTTATGGCTATTAGCCCAGTGATGGTACATTGAAAAGTATTGCACCTGTCACATTCATCAAATCCAATTTGCCCATCTTACAGCTTTATTCTTTCCCTACTAATGTTCTGAGTAACTCTGATTTTTTCCTCATGATTTTCTCTGAGTCGCTAATTATTGTATTTGTCTTCCATTAATATGAACAGCTAATATTACTTGAAGCAGTCTGACAAGAGGGTAGATCATCTAATTTTTTGTGGCTTATATTTGTATGTGTTTCTGAAATAAAGGTGTATGTAATTGTAGTTAATTAGTGAGAGCGCCAAGAACAATCCAGACTAAGCTTTCAGCTCTAAATATATATATATTCCATATAAGTATAAAAAACAGTCCATAAATATGTATACACATTCCATACAAATATACACATATATGCATTCCTCCTATATATACATATATGTATGCATAGTTTTCCCTTTGTGGATTCAATTCTGCAAAGCATTTAAGCACCTGCTTTGAAGTCTGGTGTTTTTCTAGCTAAAACCTAATTCTCTGTATTTCTACAGATGCAGCTTCTTGATGCTAATGCAATGTGAATAATGTTAAAGTGGGATGCTGAGAAGTTGGTGGTAAAACTGCTCTGACTGAAAAGCTAATCTGAGTTCAGCAGAAGTCCTTCTGAAAGAAGGACTGTTTCCACAGCCTCAAATCCCACTGCACCAACACCACTCTATTTTCCTGCTCTTAAAAAACATCTGTCAGCAGCCTGACTAGCAAACTGAGATGCTATTTCCATCACTTACTCAGTAGCAAGGCAAGATCTAAGTGACACTAAAAAAAAACCAACCAGAAGTTATGTCCAAAAGCTCTTGCGCTTTTGGGTTTGGTTTTTTTTGTTTTTGTTCAGTGACCTTGGTAGCACTGCACATCTTCACAAGGATGGGTTCTGTAGATCAGTGCAATTCATCAGGATTGGTCTGAGCTGATGGAAAATTATAGGTGTGTTATTCAATTGTTTTTCATGAAAAGTATCAGAATAAAAATGCAAAAGCTTCATGTTGGATATGTAGCTTCGCTCTAACGAAGACATGTTAACTGCCTTGTGATCCTGTTATGGGCTAGCAGAATGACTTCTACAAGGAACAGCCTCAGCAGGTCACCAAGCAAAAGAGCGTGACACATGGGATATAATGGTATGGCCAAGATACCACCTGCAGATAAAAGTTGGATGTAGCGGCAAAATCCCTGTGTTTCTCAGGACATTTCTCAACTGAATGTCTTCTCAGGAAAGATTGCAGTTTGCAGGTGAAATCTTTTCTTATTTCTTATTTTTGAAGAAAATTAATTGATGTTTTCCCTCAGATGTGTCAAGTGTACTGTTTGTAAGTTGACATGAGTACAATGAGTATCAACTTAAAGAGAGCAGCTTCCTCCACTGACTGATTTCCAGAGCCAGTGCATAGCAAGGAAAAAATGCAATGCAGTCTCCCATTGGACCAACATTTAATATGGTCTGATAGTGACAGGGCAAGGGAGAATGGCTTAAACTAAAAGAGGGAAGATATAGATTAGATGCTAGGAAGAAACTGTTTACTCAGAGGGCAATGAGGCCCTGGCACTGCTTCCCAGAGCTGTGGGTGTTCCATCCCTGGAGGTACTTAAGGCCAGATTGGACGGTCCCTGGGCACCGTGAGCTGGTGGGGGGCAGAACTTGGTGGGCTTTAAAGTCCCCTCCAACCTAAGCCATTCTGTGATTCTACAACTCAATGGCTTGCTGAAGATGCGCAGGTTTCCTTCTATGTCTCCCTGCTGACAAAAAAAGGGGTCAAATCCCAAGGATTTCAAGTTTTAGGAGTAAATTATTCAATTAACCATGCAGTGGGATCTTGTCCAGGCAGGGGGCTTGGACCGTGCCTTCCCTGTTCTTCGCTGCACTGCTGGCAGTTCTGCCAGGTGTGGATTGCACAGGGGGAGAAGCAGTACTTGATGGCAGTGCTTTCTGCACAAAGTAGCCTGAGGATCAGCAGGATGTTTCCTGCTCCTTTGCCTGCATCTAACTAAAAGCCCAGGAGTTTCAGTGATTTTGCATCCTTCTAAAAGCCATATGAAAATGGAAATAAGAAACATTCTCGCATTTTCATGACTCTGTGTTCTCAGATAATCTTTCCCTGAGGAAGCAATGACAGTGTTGTACTGTGGGAGGAGGGGCAGAAGTCAAGCCAAAAGCATTACCTTTCTCATAAATCATTGAGATTTATTACAACAGTAGGATTGAATAAATCTTCTTTTTGTCATTATAGTTCCACTACTGAATATTGAGGCAAATTATTTACTTTGGGCAGGTGAGACATACCATGTTGTTTTTCCCTATTTTTGATTATCTGTAATATGATGCATTCAAAAAAAAAAAAAAAAATCAAAAAACAAAAAAGCACTTATTAAAGGTGTAAAGCACAATTTCAATGTGCACTATTAGATGGAGATATAAAAAGTAATTTATCTGTCAACCTGCTCTTCCAATGAGTTATTCTGCTTTAGAAACAGTCTGTATCTGTAGCTATATCCAGGTTAATAAAAACATTTTTTTCTTTTTTTTTTTGCTGACGAGGCTTGCTTGATGATTTGAGAGACACAATTCACCATCTGAATTATTGGCCCAGGAATATATTGCCAATAGTTTCCTCTTAGCTGGATGCAAAGTTGTTGTTTGTTTTCCCCTAAGCTGCTTAACATGAGAACATATGGCACAAACATATAACAATATTATGTCAACCCAAACTGGAATGTGAGTTTCTAGCAGAATCTTCTCTAAAATAAAACACATTGTGTCTATGCTCAAGTCTACTGACTAGCCTGATATTTCCAGGGACGTTTTTGACTTGTCTTTTTCTTTTATAAATGAGATCGGGTGAATAAAAAGGTAATATATGCCAATTTCTCCACACAGACTTTGACATGCTGCCAAATACAGGTCGATGCAGAGTTAACTGACTTCTGTGGAAATTCACCCACGCAAAACAGAATTATGTTTGTTCTGCTCTTCTTTAAAAGGCCATACAACCCTACTGTTTAATTTGAGAAGACAGAAATAACTTTGAAGCATAATCTATGTAAAACAGCTTCAGCTGGAAATTCTTTATACTGTACACGTAGTTTACAGAATAAAGGTAGCTGACTTACTAAAAACATGCAAGTTAAATTTGGCTTATGTCCTGGCTCAATAGACAAGAGTAGAGACTCTACTGAATTACAAATGTCACAGTTGAGTTCCCAACCACTGACCATATCTGGGAAGTAAATCAGTGGTTAACACCCGGGTTAATGAACTCATCCTGTATTTTTCCCTTAGTTACTCTAGTGCTTTGAGATTTGTGCAAATACAACAAAAGACAGAATATGCATGCAAAACAAGCAATGCCTTAACCTGTAGCAATAACATGTTGTGGTAAATGTCTTGCTGGCAGTTGGGACATTGTATATAAAAACCATCTGCACAGGCAGAGATCAGATTTTCTTGCATGGAGAACAGGAATATTCTTCACTGCCCCACGTCCTACTTCAGGGCCTCTTCTTTGGTTCCTGTAGTTCTGCACTGGAGATAATGCTGACATAATCATCAGTATTTCTCTGCATATCTATCTCTCAACAACTCCTTAGCTCTTTTTTGAGAGAAGGAAATCTAGTGAATTTTGGCTTCTTTTTCTTTTCAGGGCATAGAAATACAGTCATGCACTGACAGCAGATTTGAATTATGTCTGCTGATGTCTTCTCATGTGTTCAGCTCATGTTCAGTTCATGACAGGAACAAGGCTGCTTCTCATTTGAAAAACAATCAACATCCACCTAAAACAAAGTACTGCCACTTTAAAATTCAACAGCCTTTTTCTCATAACTTTGACGAATATGTTGGCACTTCCAGAACTTTTATTAAAATGCCCCAAACTTAAATGCTTTGATAAGAAAATATATATTTCACTCAAGCCTGAATATCTTCCGAGCAGCTGGGGAAAGTCTGATGGAGGAATGTGGAGATAGTTGTAGTGCAGGACAGATGTTTCTGCAGCACTGTCTGCCCTCTGCACAGGTGCTAGAGAACCAGGAATACAGCATAAGCCACCAACACCAGTGTCTCTGGATAACAATGACTTCCATGTACCCCCCGGCTGCTCCCCTCTAGAACTGTAAATACTAGCCTTTTTGTTTGAGATTGACAACAGGTTAATAGGCTCTTAAAAAAATAAATAAATCTGAGCCGAAGCATAAAGTACAATTGAACAAAGTAAGAGTAGGCTGGGAGACAAACAAATGTCATGTCCAAGCTGTCACATGAGCAAGCCATTAAGAAAAGCAGCTGTTGAACGCAGCAGTGTTGAGGGTGGGACCAGCACTGGCCCTGACCCACGAAAAGGATTCTAGTCACTGAAGGAGACCTCCTGCGAGCCTTACCTTCACGTGGGCACTGTGAGTAAATGTAGGGGATGAAAGCGGGGGAGTCTGATGTATGGCAAGATGACAGCTATGTTTTGAGTGTTTACTGCCATGTAACAAAACTCTGGTAGAGATAAATTCCTCCAACGGGTTCACTGGCTTCACTTGCTCTTCCAGCAGCTCCTGAAATACTGCATTGGACGCCGAGACAAAAGAGATGTGTATGAGAGGAAAAGCTCTGTGATCACAGTATGTGATGCAGGAGCAAGCACTCGACATGTTATGTGCAGTGCACTCAGTGTATCATATGCAATATGAGAAAAATACCCAGGAACCTCCTCTGTTCTTTTTCCTCCAGTTAATCTACAAAAACAGAGGAAATTTCTAAGACTTGATTATTTTAATGGAAGCTTTACAAAGTGAAATGCACATATTCTTTTCCCTTCTTTGCAAGTAAACAGCAAGCCTCTGTTTTTGCTGGTGGTTTTATTTTCCCTTATTTTTCTTCAGTTCTACCTGAGCATACGGTCGTATTAGAGGAAACGATGTGAGCTTACAGGAAAAATTTTTCTTGTTAACCTCTGCCTGTCCCATCTCCACACAGAGAAGCATGCTGAAGAGAATAACTGAAGTTTCCTGCCTCTTGGCCTCTGCATTCTATAGCACCATGGAGACCAGGTGAATGGAGGTTACTGAGCAGTAGGAAAGATATTTTTGCTGTCTGACTTGAAGTATTTTGGCACCTTCCTCTTCACACAGAAATAGAAGCAAGTACAAGTGCATTTCTCAAAACAAGGGGAGTTTGTTAGAGAGCTGAGTGTTTTTTATGCAGAAGACTCCAAGTTTGGTACACTGTGACAGATGTGTAACATTACAGATCAGCATTTTGAATGTAAGAATGATTTTCTGAACAAATGAAAACCTTAGCAGTACCACAGAGTATCTTGCATGCTTCTTCCTATTTCATTAATTGTTCAGTATCAACTTGCTCTGTTAAAAATGCAACACAGAAAAGACATGATCTGCAGAAAGATTTGGACATTACATTTACGTAGCCAAAAAATTAGCCTCTCTTTCCAAATTGTAGCCTCCGCTAATTCAGAAAGAAGAAATTCTCTCCCTTCTGCACCATTATATTGAATTATAGGACAAAGTTATTTGCCGTTATATTATTGCCATATTCTTGAAAGATTGTCTGTTCTATATCAAAGCTGCCATTTGTCAGAGATTACTGGTAGAAAAGTTTTTATGTTTTATTGCACAAATATGAGACAAAAGTCTTGAGACTTAGTTGTATAAAATCAGGCTTATATTTTTAAATATCTCTGCCTTCTAGGGGTTCAATACCCTTACACTGAATAAACATAATGGATTTGAAATGCCTCAGAGAAGTCAAGCAAGATTTGTTTAGTTTTCCAATAGTTACTCCTGAGTCTAACCACAGGTATAAGTTCTGGATATATGGCCTCATAAAACATGCCTAAGACTGTCAAAAGTGATCAGGTTTAGCTTAACTCTATGCCCAGAGTTTACTGAAAACATTAAATGCATATTGATTTCTACAGTTACAGAGAAACAAGCACTTCTGAGAATCCTGTCTTCATTGGTTATACACTGCAACTCTTACACTATTTACAACATTGAAACAGAGAATAAAACTTCTTCCAGAAATGCTAAGGTTGGAAATACACAACTTTTTTCAAATCGACTATCAGAAACTTACAGAGTGTACACAGGGATGAGGTGTATGTGCACCAAAGGGCAGATGACTGCCCTCATAACCTTAGGTGGACTGTGAGCCTCTGAAGGCAGTGGTTTGGACCCCGTGGGACCCCTTGGGTCCAGAGTACAAAGCCACCCCACTGCTGGTGATTTGCAGCCCTTCTGAGTAATGCTCATAACTTCCAACCTGTGGTTCACTGTCATGGAGCCGTTTCAGTGATGTCCCATCAATCATTATTTCTGTGATTTATAAGTGACTGTCAGTGGCACGAGTAGTGTGCTATTAAGAACTCTATACCATGGACAGGATCTCGTCAGAGAGAGCAATGGCTTCCTCCTGACTGTTCTGCATGGGAAAGCTTTCATTTAGCCAGGTTTCTACCCCAATCTATGTCTGGAAATAGATACTTGTTTCCTGAGACTGTTCATAACACAACAGAGCTCTGAGTGGCTATGACATTTTATTAGCACAATTGAAAATAGGCTTCAAATATGTAAAATGAAACCTGACCAATGCTATGATTTCCAGCCATTTGAGGCCAAGCTTTCACAGATTAAAATAACACTCAGCAAAAACAAATTGATGAGAATTGAGGGACTAATTGAAAGGACAAAGAGTAGTCTGTGTGTGTTCCTTTTTGTTCACATATAGGTTAGCTACCAGCATGTACTGATTATGGGAAATCAACAAAGATTATATTGCATCTAACAATTTGACACAAGAAGCTGGATTTTATATTATTAATTTTGTTTTTGTATTTCAACTGTAATGATAAGAAAATTTCTTAATATCTCTGGCATAACCGTTTTAGGCAAATGCTTTGTGAAAAAAAAATCTTGATGACATTAATGTAATTAGGGATGTCCCATGATAGTAACAAGCCACAGTGAAGTTTATCTGAATAGATGTTTTTTGCCTGAACAAGAAAAATTACTGAATTCTACATTCAGAGTGAGTGAGAAAACCAAAAGCACACAATCATAGTATAACTTAGTTAAATTGGAGGAAAAAATAGCTTTTGAAACACAGAAAAAAAAACTTTTATTTCATCTTTCTTCTCTTTCAGTACTGTTGTGCTTTCTCCACTAATCTGTTCTGCGTTTTTTCTGAGTGAAAACATTTGAACATCAATATCTTGCACATCTGCAGGCGGAAAATATTAATTTTTTTTGAGAAAAAAAACAGCCTTTACTAAATCAAATCTAGCAGCAAAACTTAATTCACAGTGAAGACAATGAGAGTAGTCTCAATGTAACCTTGGGCTTATTTTGGTCTCTCTTATTTTTAGCCTCCACTCTTCAGCATTTTTGGTGGCATTTTCAGCAGCTTGGCAGGTCCAGTCTCTCCCAACTTCTAGGCTCTGCCAGGAACTGTGAAAGATTCACTGTTAGAGATAGCATCTTCCAACAGTATATGGCCAATGGAACACTTACGAGGTCATCTAAGATACATAATTGATGATGTCATCTCCCTAGAAGTTTCCAAGGCCAGGTTGAATGGGAAAAGCTGAATAGTGGAAGGTGTCCCTGCCCATGGGTCAAACCATTCTGTCATTCTGTCATCTACTATAATTTTGTATGTATTTTAGTACATCAACACAATCACCCTCTTGGCCTCTGTGACATTATAAATGTTGGTTTTGAACTTTAAGTGACCTTTTACTGTTTTTCTACTTTATTCTTGCTGCACTCACTTGTCACTTTAGCAGAGACTTCTTGATTTACTTTCTTTTTTCCATTCAATATTTGTTTTTCTACACACTTCACAAGTGCCACAGCATCTACAGCTCATTGTATTTGATCAAGTTAGATCATATATAGACTTAGTGAAGTCCCTGAAACACACAGATACTGCAAGATGAATTAAGGAGGTCGTGCTCTTTTAAAATCACATTTTATGAAATCAGCAGAAAAGCCAGCAGGTAAAAAAGGCAGTCAAGCTACAGATCCTGCAGAATGTGAGTGATAAGAGGCAGCGGGCTGACCACTGTTTATTGCCTGCCAGCTAAATAAAATGGGATGCAACTTATTACCTGCTGTCTTGTCTGCCAGTTTGATGAGATTAAATTTGCATTCTGGGTGGTGAGACTGTAATCATCTTTGACTGCAACATTCCCTTTGCTTTCTCTGAATCTAGTTGAGAAGTATGCTTCTTACAGTGTAGTACTTACTACATCTGGAGTATGGAAATGGCAAATATGATCATTGCCTGAGCTCCAGATACAACAAAATAAACCCAGATAACTGCACTCTGGGCAAGAAAGGGGGCTACATATGTTATATAGAGATTTAAAAGTTGATTGTTATAAGCAATTTTTCCTTTATGAAATTATTGCTTATGCAGAAACTGGACAATGGTGTCTGATCAAGCCTATTTGCTTTTGTGCTTCTGTTTGCAAAGAGGGAGTAGTGCAGAAAGCTGGAATTGCCTCTCCTCAGCCCAAGCAGAGAAAAGGGATGGACACTGTAAATCTACTTGAAGTACTGAAGGACATCAGAGCTCACAGTATGCCTGAGGCCAGGGAGCTTTGCTATGCCTCCCTGTTACACAACACCACAGTTATTTCACAGCACTGAGTGAGGCCAGGTGGCGAGGCATGGAGCTGGATGTGGCTGAACAAGATGAAGGCTTCCTGATGAACTAGCACTGAATCAGAGTCACCACAGCCCAGAAGTGTGTTATTCTGAACACAAATGATGGAACTAAATATTTGCCAAAAATCTCTTTCAGCAAAAATGTATATTATGGACAAACATTGCATTAACAGTTCACTGGAACTATATCCTACATTCAAAGGTCAAACTGTGTATCAGAAATCCATACACTCAGAACTGCTTGACAAAATGGATCTGCTCTCCCAAAACATGAATCAGAGTTCCCAAATGTAACAAAATGAACCAAGATGGGATTGACAGCCACTCATGGCAAATGCAGTTCTCTTCATAAGGACTGTAGAGAGGAAATGTAACTCCCAGAAATTGCTGCTATTTATCATGTGTTTGCAGTTCCACAGTTGATCAGCTCACAGCTCTAAACCACTAAATATCAGAGGATTAACTTAGCTTTGCAAACGATAGTAATCAGCCTATTGAGTCTTCAAGCGGTTTCGTCTCTTCATATTTCCTTAGGAACACACGATAATATTTCACGACAGCACTAATGAACCCTAAAAGTGGTAGTCAAGACAAACACAGCATGGAGTGTTACAGATCTCTTGTTAGTAAAACACATTAGCAGTACCTTCTCTACTTTGTACTTAACCAATTAAAAACTGTTTTATCAACATCCTAGTAGAGACTACAAGGCTTACTAATGTCACTACTTATATAATACATCTTCCATGCTGTTGACAGAACAATGATATTTATTATATTGAATTGTCATAGGTTGTTATAGTTTACATTGCTAGGAACTGCCCGCATGAAGAGGAAATACCCTAGCTGATGAGAAATACACTTGCTGATTATTTCCTGCTGTTACTCTGCTTTCTTTTAGATACGAATACACTTTTCTTCTAGAGTTGAATTTCATATGTATTATAAATGATGATATAATGTATTCAGGGTGATTTAAAGTTTTAAAGAACTACAAATACAGAATGTCTGTTCTCTACTGCTTAACAGGGATACCATCTTGTGCAGGATGAAAATACCAGCCACATATCAACAGTCAGTGTAGATTTATACAGCTTCAGACCACTGTGAGAAGGTCTACTTAGTCCTATATGCACTCATACATGCATGCACACAGATAACCGAATGAAGATAAATCCTCTGGCACATCACAGATTCTTCAACAGAAAAATTACTGCTAAAGTACTTCCATTCTGGAATGGTACTTGTTAATACAGGTTGGAGGTTTCCTTGTTTGTTTTCTTTCCTTACATGTGCTGCCTCCATGTAATGCATTGACAGTCTTGCTCGAAAAGTTAATTAAATGCTCAATATATATTAGAGCTTCATTGCATTAGTATTCATTTGCAGAAGCCTGGGACACCTCACTCATTAAGTTCAGATACATGTAATTTGTTCTTAATGTATGCTCATTATTTGCAAAGAAAACGTTGCAAAGAGATTTCTACACAAGCCTTTTATTCAATATCTTTTCATGCATATCCAAATAGGTAGTATAAATAGCACAGTTTCTATTTTTGAATAATTACATTGTGGGGATTAGGGTTCCAAGACTTGCACTCTTACAATGAGAAGTGAAAATCTGAGCCACCAGTAGCTCGTTCGTAAGTATAAATTTAATGGTAATGTCAAATATGTGCCAAGATTTGCTTTAAAAATAATTCCTCAGGCAAGATCCAAATCTATCAAACTCTCATCTTTGAACTTCTCACTTCCAGTCCCAAATTTCAGTAATACTTTATGTAATGATAAATACTTTATTAAATAAGTTAATTAATATTTTTGCTATAAAATTGTAGACACTTATTTAAAAATTACAATAATTTAGTAATTATAATAATTTTAAAATGGAAGAGATATAACTTCTATTTTGAGAATCAGGCAGGAAAGTTATTCCAAGGAACAAAAATATTTCTTCTCAGCTATTCTGTACTCTATCTGAATTCAATAATTCCTTAGCCCTGAGCATTGGCTAACCATCCTTTGCTAAGAACAAATCAATGAAACACCTTAATTAACCAGTAAAGAACATCAGAAATTTAGGCTTTTGCATCCATATGTTTCGTAGAGCAACAGCTGAAAAATTAATGTTCTTGTCCCTACTAGTAGTCTAATTTAGAAAAGGAGCATGGTGTATACTGAACTTAATTTCTCAGTATCTTCACTTCACTTATACTGGGTGGTCAAGGCAGTCCAGCCATAATTTTTCAGACCAACATCACATTGTTCATGAGCCTGGTGATTTTATAGGATAAACATCAACTACATAATTCAGAAGACAGACCAAGATTCAGTTTTCTTGTTACGAGTCCAAAGTTCTCATCTTTACTAACCATGTCCAGGATAAACAATACACAAAGCTCAGTCTAATTTTAGTCATTACTTTGGGCAGAGGGAATACAAGAATGAAGAGTACTGTAGTCAGCAAGTTTTTTCCATTTCTGTTTTAACAGAAGAGACTTTTAATTTATGATAGGAATTTTTTATGGTCTGAATATACCAACCCTTCCATTTATACGTCTGAAGTAACACTTTCAAGGAAAATCAATTTCGTAGGTGCAGAAATAACGAAAGTTTCAGACGGTCAGCTAAGGGGTCATAAAAATGCTATAAGTTAAACAGATAGCCACAAATACTTCTTCAAACCTCTTTTCACCTGTACATTTCCAATAAATTCAGAGGTCATAAAAGTATTGCAGTGACAGTCTTGAATTTTAGACCTCCCTACATGTTTGAAGACGTGCAATGCCTACATAAAAACAATGTAGAAATGCAATACAGAAATAGGGCATATTATCACTATGAGGAGAATGTCACCTTTAAGAGGAGAAAGCAATCTCTGCTGATGTTTAAAAATGTTAATTGCAAGGATTATTTTGAGACGTTGCTGAAGAATCTGGAAGACTGAGAAGCTACCAGTTTATTTTAGAGGAAATATCAGTAGTAAGGCTACTTACAACATAAAATGGTACTTAGGAGTGTATTATACTGTGAGAATGACACATTTCTCTATAAATCTGTATTTGGAACATAGAAATACTTTCTTGCCAACATGACTGAAACAGCGCTTTCCACTATAACCAAACTAAATTTTCTGACTAGAAAATCTCCAAACAGCTTTTCTAACAGTGGTATATGAACCTTTGGGAGTTCTTGATGTAAAAATAATACTACTGATGTATAAAATGTCACTAGGAAGAAATCATGACTTCAGAATAAGAGGATAGCCTACTATTTTTAGTATTAAGACAGAACTAAGCACATTAATATCTTTTTAAATATTGATGTTTCTGGGTTTTTCTGGGTTATGGGTGTCGATCAGGACCCACAACAATGACTGAATTCCCAGCAGTTTTTCAGAGATACTTCAGTCTAAAATGGTTAAACGAGGACGTACACATTGACTTGAAACTAATGCCTACTTAAAGCTATGCATTGAATGATTTTGGGGAGAGAAGCAGCAATTGGCCTCAGAGGAGCAGGATGCTGCTTGGTCTCCTCTGGCTGCATTATAACACCCTTGCTTAGTTTCCTTTGGCAGCAGCTTTTTTTCAGCTGCTTTGTTTGCTCTGTGACTACATGTGAACAACTAGAATGTATGAGTTCACACAGGTCAAATGAAAGGCTAAAATTCTTCGTAGCAGAAAAATGACAAGGGAGGGAGTCAAGTGAAAGGTCAAGTCGAAGGCTGTGAGAAGTTAAACACTGATGAGTCAATAGCCCACATGAGGATACATGCCAGTAATGAAATAATTCTGCACTGTAATATTCTCACTTCATTCTCACTTAATTCTGCACTGTAATATTCTCACTTCATTTTTCAGTTCCTCAACTGAAGTATTTTAAGCTCATTAACATGATTCTTGTAGGCAGGGCTGCATCTGTAGTTACAACGACTGGAGGTACACTCTATAAGGAGAACCGTCAGAGGAAATTACTCTAATGTGTGTGTACAAGGCTTCTCCAGAAGAGAAAGGCTGTTCCCATATGGGGAGATGATCAGAAATGCAGAGATGATGTAGGTTTTGGTTATTTCCTTTTGTGTCTTGCTTGAAGCACTTTTAGATTGTGTGAGGAGATTGTAAGCACCAGAAGTAGAGTTTCCATTTACTGCTAATTTACTGTTTGGCAAACTGGAAAATATACAGATTAATATATCTGACAAGATCAGAAACATCTGGTTTAGCAAATTAATGAGTCTGCATAAAAAAGAGGGAAACTGTAATACAGTGGCATTTTCTTTCCTCACAGGCTACGTAAATACACACATTAACTGAGAGTCCTGTCACTCCTCTGCAAAAGTTTAGGGGCTAAACCTTACCAGTAGAAGACTTCTTATTGACTTCAGTGGTTTCTGTCTTTGAATATACACTAAGGACTGTATCCTGTTCCAGCAAACTGAAATTCAAGCAATTAAGAGCTAAAAGTTTTTTTGTTTTTTTTTTTAAATGGGAAGCAGAAATTCTTCGAAAAACTATGACTGGATGTGTATGAAAGGAAAAATAAATCCTCCTGAAGTTGTCCCAAGGAACTCAGAACAACATGTAGATTCTGGTTTACAAATTAAGTCAGTAACATACTCCACCAATGTATTTTCTACTATCCATATTACAAACCTAGGAAAGTGGGAAGTGAGATCCAGAAAGTCTGCCGTGAATTGTTTTCCTGCTGAAGATATGCAGCTGGACTGATAAAGGGTGGCACAGCAGAGAATGGGAGGACACTGAAGTGAGGAAAGGTGTAAAGGCTGAAACTGGATCAATCCCAGGATTCCATTCAAAGCACAGGAATGACACTCAGCATCCCAGGAATTTCTGGGATCATGACTACAGAGGAAGTGCAACAGAAGCATTACACAGGCCTCAGACTGGCCCAGGGGAGGCTGTACAACCCATCGTCTTGTTCATAAACACCTGATAGGATGCGCTGGTGCCTGACAGAAATGCTTTTTACATCACAGTAGTACATATCTCCGACTATTCTTTGGAGCTGTTGACACGTTTAAATATGTATTATAATTTGTCATTACAGTGAGATAAGCATAGTGTTTATCTCATCTAAAGATAGGAAGACATTTTTCAAGCATCACCCAGAACTATTAAAAGTACAAGCTCTGGAAAAGGATCCTCCTCATCTCCTTTTTATGCAGATGGCTGTTCATTTTTAGTAGTCTTTTCCTTTCATACTACCACAGCACTCAACTTGGAAGTTCAAGTCCCAAGCTACCAGAAATATTGGAAAAGATTTCTCTGCTTATCACTGTTGACCAAAAATTGCTTTTAGAAATAGAGAATGTTTTCAGTGACCTCGTTAAAAGAAAACAAAAGGAAAGAAATGGGAGATAAAACTGATGTGTATGTTAAGTCTGCACTCTGCAGAGATGGCCCAAGGCAGTGTCTGCACTTCATCAGCTTCCATTGATTCAGTATGTTTATTCTTTTTATCTCTTTGGTTTATAGTGGCTGTGACATTTGTATATAACAGCAGCATCTTTACATCATAACATTAATTTCTGTATGTAGGAACTCAGCTTTAAATTATATAAATACCAGAAAGAGAAAAGTGTCCCGAGATTAAGATTTCCAAACAATGCACAGAGGACCATAGAATGGTTTTTTGAATAACTAGGCAGCTTTATTGAATAACTGCAGCGCCCGGGAGGGCAGGGTAACCCTCCCTGCCTGCACAGTCAAGACACTAGCGAGGCTAGGAGAATGCTGTCCACTTATCATGATGCAAATGACAATCAAGCCAGACTGACTTTTAGATATTTAAAGGGAGATGAAACAACATAATTTAAAACTCAAGAAAAATACACATTATTGAGTCACATAAATATCAAAGCAGATTGATTGCTAAGGAGATAGAATATTAACAAGCCAGGCAAGCAAGTTCACTGTCTGCTCTAAACAGACATAACTGCAGGTCAGCATGCAAATGCCTTCCATTATTTATACAATCCAAGACAGTTATAGGATATTGCATACCACGGTGTATATTAGCTAAGTCATGGTCATGAAGAAGAAATGAAAAATACCCTATAGATTTTAACTCTGGTTGAAACCTTCATATTAAATAGCAGAGCCATTATTAATTTGACACACAATGTGACCACAAATGCTACAGATCATCTGTTTGGGTACAAAAATTTTAGGTTCCCAACTATTTTACTGGAAGTCAACGAGGGACTGACTGATTAATTTGGTCTATGCAGAGGGAAAATGGGAAATGAACAACAGCAATCAAAATCTTCAGTAAATAAACAGGAAACAAATGAGTATTTTTGGTTTTTTATTCTGTTACTGACTGCATCTTACACCTTGCACCTTTACTAAAATAGTGGAGAAATCATAGCAACTGTCCCAGAAAGATCAAAAAGAAACGGGTGTTAGCAGTAATTTTGCATGAGACTCTTGGATTAAATCAAGAAATGGAAAAAACATTTATCATTCATTTTTCTCTTGATTGCTATTAAGAGAAATTTGTATATTCAATGTTTTGAAGTTTATCAGTGACCAAAAGTATTTAATGAAAAAAGCTTAGCACAGATTTTATTGTGCTTCTCAACTCTTTGACCACATTTCCATTCTGCCAGGTGAAAAAAAAAAAAAAAGTTGCAAGATAAATTATTAACCTAATCCATTAATTTATGTATTATGTACAGAGGGTAACATTGTAATAGCATTCACATTTCCCTGTGGGTTACAAGCTTCACATTCCACATTACAAGTATACGCTTTTTCTTTGCAGAAAGACTTCTGCCTTCTGACTAATGGCATAGGATCCTTATTTTCTTTCCTGCTATTATTATTCAGCCATGGGAAGACCAATTAATCCATTATCCAGACCTCATGTCACTATGATAAACATGGAAAAGCCCCATACACGAGTCTCAAAGTGCTTTAACCCTGCCCATATTGCACAGCTCTCTTGTACTAAGGACAGATGGGAAGGAACACCAAGCTGAAAGAAATTGTGGCAAATGTTGAACTTCTTTCCAACTTTTAAGTTTATAACCAAGGGGAAAAAAAAACAAACAAGACAAAACAAGACAAAAAAAAAAAAAAAAAAAAAAAGTCTTTCACGTTTACTCAAAATATATCTCAAATCCATTTTTCCTTTCTTTCATTGAAACCGTGCTATTCCCTGTTAATGACTGCCCTGAACAGTTCCACAGTCCAGTGCTTTCAGGATAATTTCACCATCATTCCTTCCTTTTCCTTTCAATATAGTGCGCAGGGATCACAGTGTAGGTGGTGTCATGTGATGCCCTGCAGATTCTTCTTGCACAGTTAGTTGCCTATGATTGACAGGGAATGGACTTAACAACCCAGCTAATTCCCTCCTGTGCTGTATTGTCAACTTTTAAGAGGTAGTTTGTTTTGAGAATTTCAGGAAAAATAGCATGTAAAATAAAATTTGTTTAAACAAAGGAGAAGGACAAAGATAAAAAGAAGTGATTATGAAACAGAAATCTCTACTTCAAATATATGAATTCTGCTTTTATTTAATAACAAATTTAAAGGTAATAATGTTACTTCCAGTGGAAAATTCTAGAGCAAGGGAGTGATTAAAGTGCTTGCAGTTTTCAGTATATATATATGTGTGTGTGTGTGTGTGTATTTTAAACAAACAGAACAAGTTTCCAGTTCTAATTAGAAAGTTCTGCCATTCATATGGGGAAGTCCATAGATTGTTGGAAGAGCTCAGAGAGTCATAAAGGCAGCAATACCAGTACTCACATTGGGATCTCACAAAGCACAGGGGCCAGCATTCATTGATTTTGGTAGCAATAAGTTGATTTTAATGTTTGACACAAATCCTCTTCACGGAAGATCAGTCATGTGCATTCCATGGGTAAAAGAGGCTCTTTGGAACTATACCAAGTTTATACAGTAGGCAAAGAAAATCTTTGGGCATGGTGCTGAAGTATCTATGTATGTAGATATAACTATGGATGTGTGGCAAACTTCACGATGATTCTCACCACAATTATTATTTCTGTTACCGTTTTAGTGATTCCACCCAGTAAGGGAGAGAAATGGCCAGAGAGATGGCAGTGTAACCATGAAAGAATGACAAACAACAGACAACAACTCGAGATTTTCTCAATTATCTGTATCATATCAACTTTCTCTGATAAAAATAGTTCAAATAAGAGTAAAATCAAGTCCTGTACTGGCTAGGAAAGAAAGTCCTTGAAAATCTATTTTGGGGAAAAAAATTGAAAACCTTTCCTTTCTGTTTTTTAACCAGGAATTAAGATACAACCAAAAAATATGTTTCTGGTTGAGCAATTAATATTACTTTGATTAGGTGACAATTTTAAAACCCAAGCGAACCAAAAGAAACGTTTTAATTTAACCCATACAACACATTTTTGGTTTTTACTCTTTTATTTACATCAGGATTATTCAGGAATTAAACTTTTTAAACAGTCAAATTCAAGCATTTCATTGCGAAAAATACTTAACCAAACATTTGGGCTGTTTAAATCGAAACAATTTTCCAAAGCATACTTTTCCAAGATACTTGACACATCTTTAATCTGAATACTCAAAAAAGAAATAGTCTAGCTATGCTCACTCTATACAGTCCAGTTCACTGTGGTGTCCTTTTCATTTTCTTTAGGGTTGAATGTTAACAGGGTACTGATCAAGTGAGCCATAAAAGTGGTTTTGATTTTCCAAGCTACACTGCAGAATAAAGTGACCACAATCAGACACCACCAAATATCATTATTATTTCCCCCAAATATATTGCAGTGGTATCTCTTCATTGCATAATGTAGAAAGAGGTAATTCTGAGAAAATTTTCATATGAACAACAGTTTTTAATAACCTTAGAAGCTGAAAATCACGTTTGGCAATACCACATTGGAAAAGAACATGGCATTACTTCAGCAGCCACTTTTAGAATGAAAGTTTTGTCTTGAAGACCAAAGGCATTATCCCAGGAATTTAGAAGTGTGTGACATGTTTATATACATCTTTTGAAGCCTTAATTTGCTTGCCATAGTTGAGCAACATAAAAATTAGAGCACCACCACTGAAAATCAAAATAATTTCAGTAAAGACGTGAAAAATTACCAAGTCTAGTTTCATTTGTTCTGTTCCTGAAGTGGTTTGAAAAGCTTTATACTAGTCAAGGTACATGAAATCAACCAATGTAATACAGGAGACAGAGACACCAGTTGGAAAATAAGAAATTAAAGCTATATGAGAAACTCACATGACAGCTCACACATACACAAAGCAAGAAAAAATGTATCAAACAAGCTTCCATTCACTACTGTAACAAAGCAATACTGGAAATAAACTGCCACACTGATCAATGTGGACAGTATTTCAAATACAAGATAGTAGCAGGGCAAGAAAAACTTCAAAACCGATACTTCCCAAATAACCTTCTTCTAACTGTAGGAAAAAATACAACTTCCTTTAGAACCTCAAAGTCATGGCTGGAAAGAAAAACAGAACAAAACACAACAAAACAGAATAAAACACAACTTTGGAGGTCTGAGAATATGAATTTTTAAAACAATCAAGTTATCGAAGTGCCCAGAATCCATGATGTCTAGTTTAATGTTACTGGATTAAATTGTGCAGTAGTAATATTTCTAAAAAAAACCCTCATTTTATTATTATTATATATATTTTTTTTTTTATTTTGGAAGAAGAAGAAGAAGAAAAAAAGAAGGAAGTGGGGGAGGGAGGAGAGCAGAAGAAGGTGGGAGGAGAAGGGAAGGAGTTGAGGAGGTAAGGGTAAAGGAAAAGAGGGGAAGGTTAGAGAGGGGAGATGAGGCAAAGCATGGAAAATGGCAAAGCAAGGCAAGGCAGGCAAGGAAATTAGCACAGCGTTGTGTAGGAGTGTCAGGGTAGCAAGAATCCTAACTGTAAGGCAGAATGCATTTTCATCAAAGACATAGAGACGTAAATATAAGGGATCATACCTCAAATTTAATCCTAAGGGCAAATGCCCAAAATCAAATATGAAATGTGGAATGGGCTATAACTTGCTCTCCCTCTCTTATCCTGCTCAAACAGGAGCTAAAGAGCTTTGGACTATAGAGAATAATGCTACCAACTCTCCTAATCCCATCCAACACTGAAACTAATTGCAAAACTGTAGCTCCTAAAAGTGTGAACCAACACGTCCTGTTTATATACCTTATAGATTTGGAAAGCCAATGATCTCCCACATCTTGTTCCTGCCTTTCACTATGAATTTCACAGATCATACTACGACAGAGCTTGATGATAGAGCTCCCACAGTCCCTATCCCATGGATAAGAAAAAATCCAAATGCTGACTATGAGAGTGTACGGGAAGGAGAAGTAGCTGCCTGCCATTTGGCCCAGAGGACATTAGAAACAGAAACTGGTTCAAACTGCTGGGGAAAGATTTTCTCTAAGTATAAACCATTTATACTCTAAGCAAGAAAGTATGAGAGCCATAAAGGTGTTAGTTCCCACATTAGAGGAACGAGCTGTATGCCTTCACCTACCAGGAAAAAGGAGGTGGGCATGCTCCTATGTGAATAAATACACATAAATACAGCTGGTTTTCTGATGGCCCTCAGTATTGTGCTCACTTCTTTCTTCATCTCAAAAATGTAATGTACACCTAGTGCAAATTGCAAACAAAGTGTACCATTAGGAGTCACAGATTTCCAAACCGCTTTGGCAAAGAAAACAGTTTTCTAAATTATAGAGATAAGCAGTGATCTGCATTTGCATAAAAACATGAAAATGTCGACTGTGTGATTCAAATACTGCTTGCACTTTAGCATAATTATCCTGCCTGCTTAAAAACTGCCCATGGAGAAATGGATGAGGCCTTGAAATATAGCACAATACAAAATGCATTTTATGAACTGTACAGCTTTTAAAGTTCTCTTGAAACGCAAGAGGTGGCTTCATTTAAGGTATACTCTCAGTTTCTTCTACATTGTAGACTACACTTTCAACACCAATCCTGAGGTTTAACTTGTCCTCCAGCTTTAGGAGGCTCAGAACCTGGTAGAATCATTCATACTGTGCATCTGCATTAGTATTTTTATTCTGATCAGGAGTGTACTTTTCACTAAATGAGATGTGGTCTTAGCCTCAAAGCAAATAGACCTGAAGATATTCTCCAGGAATGCCTCTGTAGTGCTCAAACCTTCAGTGGATAAACAGTCTACTGGACAAGACTAGGAGACTTGTTTTCAGTAAAATACCTGAAATATGTAAAACATGGTGATTGTGTCCTTTGTACCAACAGTTTTACTCTATGATTCCACTCCCACTGGGTTATACTACATGCTAACATGAACACAGCATATAGTTGTGCAAAGATTTAGCTCAGGCCCTTAACCCCCTGTATAGGAACTGCTAAATCACAGCCTGAGCCTCTGATTGATCACCTGAGGCGAGCACTGAGTCAGCTGAGCTACGGGAGCACAGGTGAAGGCAATTCTCCTGTGCTGCTGTAAGAGGTGGAGCCTGGCTCCACCTTTCCTAGACCCATTTAAGAGGTGACTCTTAGTTGGAGTAGGGAAGGATCTCTTCTGGAGATTCCTCCTCTGGAGTTTTACAGTGAGTCTAGGATGTGGGTGAGTCTTCTATCTATTCTGTTTTGGTATAATAACTGCTTAGCCAAACTCTGGTATATTTTGTAATTATAACATCTGTACATTCATTGATTATACACTCTCCAAATAAAACTAAGGAACTGTTAGAAAACAGGTTTCATCTTCATGTATAAAAATGAAGGTAGCCTCAAGCAAGATCTGCCCTTGGGCAGTTTGATTTGGCTCTCAAACATCCAAGATGTAATGTTCTCTAGTTCCGTGTTTTTTTTTTCCTCCAATGGTAGCTGCGTTCTACAAAGAGTATAAATGACCGTAACAAGCGATGTTTCTGGAGACTAGAATGTAATGTTTCTGTAGAAGGAGATGTTCAGACTGGGATGTAAGTTATAAGATAATGTATTTTCAGCTTCTTTCCCAAAATATGCTATGTATGTATGCTTGACCATACACTACAGGGGGAAAAAAAAAAAAAAAAAAAAAAAGGAGGAAAAAAAAAAAAAAGCCATTTGCCCTTAATTCCTTATTGGCATAGTTCTGACTACAGTTATAACTTCAACACTTTTTTTTCCTATGCTGTAAAGCAAGCCCAGAACCTAAAAGCAGAAAATGAGTGTCTCATTTCTGCATGGTTTTATGAAGAACTATATTAGTCTAATCTTTTCCTGCCTAAGACAATGCATGGTTAAAAAAGATTAAAAGAAAATTGATCCATCTCTGGCCGTGATCACAATACATGCTTCTAGAAATGAATAGCTAAACTTATATTGGAAGGACCAACAACTGTGAAGATGAGACCTTTTTTAATGATTTGTACAGACTGAAAATATGTTATCAAACACTTCTGTCTGTATTAAGTCTCTTATGTTTCTTCAAATAAAGGGGAATAATCTGCTTGTTGGTTGAACAGGGAGTGCAATGTTCTGACTCCTAAAAATGAGGTTCTCCACATACGTCATTCAATGAAAAAACAGTAAGTGCAAAAACCAATGATAGTTACAGGTACTGGGACTAAGTTGAAAAAGTAGCAGTCACCAGCTAGCATTGAACAGTACTGACTGGATGATACAGAGTGTAGTTTACAGCCATGGGAAAAGAGACTGACTTTTACTGTTACTTCTGTCCTGCATATTTAAAATTATAGGTTACAATTTAATAAATATATTTGACTTGCCTTGATAATTGTGAAATGATGGTTTTCTCACGAAATAATGTTGTTCATGGCAGCGGCTGCTCATTTCAGGGCAGAAAATGAGAAATTTGTTTGGAGATATATAGCATCACATGGCATTGAGTGAATGGCAGTTCAATCTATTTAAAAGATCTGAGCATTTTATCAGAATATTCATAGTGTATTTGAGTTTAGGTGAATTCAGAGAGCTTTAAAATGCAGATTTTACTACACTGAAATGGTTCTCTCCCCACATGGAAGACACTGAGGCCCTGGGGCATGTCCAGAGAACAACAATGAAGCTGGTGAGGAGTCTGGAGCACAAGTCTTACAAGGAGCTGCTCGGGGAACCAGCTTTGTTCAGTCTGGATAAGAGAAGGCTCAGAGGAGCCCTTGTCATTTGCTGCAAATACCTGAAAGGAGGTTGTGGAAAGGTGGGCCTCTTATCCCGCATAACTAGAAATAAGGCTAGAGATAATAGCCTCAAATTGTGCCGGGGAGATTCAGGTTAAATGTTAGGAAAAAATTCTTCTCTGAAGGAATAGTCAGGCACAGGAATAGGCTGCCCAGGGAGGTGGTTGAGGCGCTATCCCTGGAGGTGTTTAAGAAAGGTGTACATGTGGTACTAAGTGACGTGATTTAGTGGGGTAGTATTGGTGGTCGATGGATGGTTGGACTGGATCATCTTGGAAGTCTTTTCTAACCTTGGTTATTCTAAGTCTATGATTCTATGAAATTCCCGTATTTCATTTTCAGCTAGATGGTCAGAGAGATATTGAACATAAATCAATAATATGATCCTAAGTACGAAGTGAAAACAAATTTTTACTTTGGGATAATACAGGTGGATATGTGAGCATTATGCAACTTTGGACACAGGATATGTAAGTGCTGTTCAAATATTTGGTCTGTCAATCAAGATACAAAATAGGTGACAAGTGGCAATCAACTAATAGACTAAGAAGCGATAATTTACTACAGTGCTTCATCTAGAAAGCTTAATTTTGTTCAGACAACAAAAGCCCTTCTTAAACAAAGTTGGTTGAATATTATGCACTCACCTGTATAACAATTCCCTTATTTGGGGAAAACTTCTTTAAAAAAAAAAAAAAAAAAAAAAAACCTGTTAGGAGCTCTATGAACTGCTCTTCAAGTGTTTTTTTGTTTTTTTGTTTTTTTGGTTTTTTTTTTGAGAGTATTCCATAAAATGTGATAGATTAAATGCCTCATATCTTAAGATCAGAAAGAATAAGCATACTTCAGGCATGAGAATACAGGCTCATGAGTTGTGTGAAAGTGGGTAAGAATAGAACTGACATAATATTCCATGAAACTCCAGCCCCTTTTTAATCCTGCAGTTCATCCTAAACTAGGTTAAACTAGCTAAAGCAGAGACCAAGTTCTATAATTTATTTCATGTAACTTCGTATAATATCATAAATCCTTTTCATATGGCTAAATCCACAGGTGTTTTAGGTAGAAGGGTCAACAATTGACTTAAAAATAAATAAATAAATAATTGAAAATTGAATTAAATCACACTGAAACCTTAAATACATTGAAAACAGGATACTGGTAACACTTACAGATAATCATCAAAAAAAAGCCATTAAAAAATTTTTTAGTTAAATCTTCATCTTACTGATGATAGGATAATGTTTAAAAAGAAAGCAGACAAGCTTTTATTTTGAAAATATATAAAAATATATTCTACCTGAATCTGCTCTAAGAGGTAAATGTAGTCAGCTTTCAATGGTACCAGGAATACAGATTCTGTACTCAAAGTATTATAGGAATGTAAGTAACCCTTAGTGCTGTAGCATAGAACTATTGGACACAAAGGACTCTCTTAAGTGCATAGATTGTTTTCTCTTACTTTCCAATGAGTTTTTTTCATAGACACTTAGGAACTATTTGCCTCCCTTCATGGCTGCAGAAGAGCTGTACATGGTGAACAACACATTTTCTGCACACATCTCATTTTCTATTATCTGCATATGTTACAAAGGTACAGAGAATTTAATTAAAGTTGACTTCTTCAGTGTGTTTCCCTTCAACTCTTACACTTTTCGCTATCTTGGAATGCGTGTGAATCAATCACTTCAATCAAAATCAAATTCTGTAGCATGAGTAAATTAGATCTTCAGGAGGGCAGTGAGATGAAAGGGACTCCTTGAGGGGAAAAAAGCATAAACTTATATCACTGTATACCCAGTCATTTTAATGAAGGAAATGCCAAGAGGTGAGGAGCAATATAAAAAGTATAATATTATTGTAGTGCTTTATTAATAAGAAAAAATATATTTAATTAAAACTTTGTCAGTTGGATAAAAGTGGGATGCCAGAAGTAGGCGTATAATGGATACAAATTCCTGGCTATGTGGCTGTTTTGAATGTTTTGGTTTTTATCACAACGGAACTTTCCAAGAAGATTACCTGATATGGATGGATGAAGGGCAGAGAACAGATCAGCCAACCTGGTGAGGTGGAATTTCAACTAAAGGTCTTGGGGAGTGGAGTCCAAATGGCAATGCTCACACCATTGCAACTGAATGGGGAATAAGGCGAGCCAACTAGAACAGTGACAAATGTTCCTTAGCTGCCTCCCATGACAAGAGCCAGAAAACCAGCCACCTCACTGGTGTCTGTACCTATGGGGAATCCTCTTGTATCTTCCCTAGGTAAAATTGCATTCTTTGCTCCATTTTCTTTGAAGTGCCTGCATACCAATGCATGCAGCATGGAGAATAAACAGGAAGAATTAGAGGTTTGTATGTGGTCACAGGAAAACAACTTTACTATGAGGGTGACAGAGCCCTGAAACAATATGCCCAGAGAGGTTTTGGATTCTCCTTCTCTGGAGATATTCAAAACCTGCCTGGACATGTTCCTGCATAACTTACTCCAGAGCACCTACTTTTGTAGTGGGGTTATAGTTTAAAGAGTATGTAACAAATTCATGGGGTAGAATAAGAACAGCCGACTGGTTCCTAAAACTCAGAACTTGAGGATCATCTAAAGTGATTAAATAGGCAGGTGTAAGAAACACTACTGGAAAGTATAAGGCACTGGACCATATTTTAGTCATACTGAAAGAATGTTTGTAACCATTGACATGCTCTTAAGTATAAGGTAGTATTATAAACAAAGTATCCATTCTTTTTCTGCTTGCTTTACTTGGCAAAAATGTTCTCAATGCTGTGGACCAGTTTTGGAGGAGATACAAGAAAACAAGCAGAATACATTAACAAAAACATTCTGGCAGCTGCCTAACTTGAAGCACAGCAGAGTATGATGGTAGAGCTGCCTCCTGGTTCTTCCTGGAGCTTTACGAAAAGCTTTATTGACTCCCTGAATGAGCTTAATGAGTGCTAAAGATGATGAAGTGAAAGGGGGGTGGGATGGGAAGATTTGAGCATGAGGACAAGCTGGAGCAACAGGAAGGCTTGCAACCTGCTGTTGGCATGAATTCATGGGACAGGAGAATTTTGGGTGGGCCAAGTGCTATTTCAGCACAGAATAAAATGGTAGTTTATGGAAAGACTAGGAAGGAACATACAATATATAATGGCACAGCAAGAAAAATGAGAGGAACTCATAGGAACTCATTGTGCGTCTGAGATAAAGGATACAGCAGAATAACAGACTAAAGGATGTTGATAGGCAACCAAAAGGCTGATTTATGACTGCTTCTAAGGGAACCTATAGTAATTGTGCCAGAATCTCCTGCAATTTATGAAGGCTTAATCACTAATTATGTTAGCAATTAATTAGTTCTTCACTTTTTCACTGCCTCTGCTATGTTCAGTCACATCAAGCAGCTTGGTGTGGTACAGAGTGGACTGGACATAAAATGTAACAAAATCTCTACAGGGATTTTTGTGGGATTATGGTGAATATCTGTGTCTGTTTAATGCTAGATAAAGCACCATTTCTTCTATGATGTGAGTGCACTTTGCAGTTTGCCTGAGCTGCATTAATAACTACTCTTCAATTGTAGTTAGTCAGCCATCTGTCTAACAATTTCAAAAGCATTAACTGCACCACTTTTTTTCTGATGTGTTGTCAAATGCTTTGCTGAAGTCAAGAGATATGTCCCCTTTATTTCCTTTCTCCATGAAACTTGCTATCTCAACAAAGGCAGAAACCAAGATAGCTTGGCATTATTTACTTTTATGAATTCTTACCACCTTTCTGTATTAATCTCACTGAAAAACTTTCAGACTGTCCACCTCATTGTTCCAGTTCTTTAACTACTACTTTTGGCCTTTACCTTGCAAGGTTTACTTTTTTTATTCCTCTGTCTTAAGGACAAATAGTTGTTGCTATTGATGTTCTGTTCCACCTTATCTCTAGACAACTACTTAAACTTGAAAATGAGTGCTGACCATCCACCCTACAATCAAGGTAAAATAGGTAGATTGAAGTCAGGCTTAAGGGATCCCTGTCTATACACCAATTATGTTATCATAAAATAACACCTGACTTTAGTTTTTTGAACACTACTAAATGCAAGTCTGTTCCCTGCTGCTTCTATACCACTGTGACGGAGGGCATCTCACCATCTGACCAGAGATTTCTGCATGCTGAAGCACATATCTATTTTCTGTGCTCTCATCCTGAGACACTGTTGAGTGAAATTTTCTATAAAGAGAGAAATATAATCTTGACAGGGATGACAAGCAAAGCCTGGACAAAACCTTGAAGTTTCAGGGCAGCTGTAGGCACACCTTAGCGTTTCTTTTATAAAGAGCTGTACTGTTCATTTGTTATCTTCTTGCACTAGGTAGCACTTCTACCCACAGGAGCTGATGTTCACTGCCTTGGAAAAGGCAGATGCAATTTTACCATAAACTTTCGGATTTTGCTTAATTTGTCTGTAATTCTGGCATCTACTCTTGGACTTCAGAGACTGAAGCTAGGCAGGTGAAGATATTTAGTAGACAATAAAACTTCATTTGAATATGAGATAAAACTATGCAAGGAAGTCTAAAAAGAAGATACAACTACATCACCAAAATCTAACGGGAGCCCAGGTTATTTGCCATGTCTGTCATTATTTGTCAGTATAGGTAAGAGCATGGACTCTACTTCTGGCAAGGTTGTGTTGTGCTGGTTTTTTTTTTGTTTGTTTTGTTTTGTTTTACTTGAAAGACAGTTAATCTATCATTCCAATTGAATTCTACATCTATATAATTTCCAGTGTATAAAAGTTAGTGACTCATTTTAGTCTGCAGTAAGAGACAATTAGTGAGGGCAGTACATTAGTACAAATAATGTTGCTATTCATATGATACAATGTAGAAGAAAAATACATCTAACCTGACATGTCAGCACTGCAGACACATGAACTTAGAACTTTGGCTGAGAGAAAAACCATAACAAACAATGGCAGAATGGAATGTGATATATGATATTACACCCTCAGTGGTTGTGTCCTCAAGTCTTAAAAAAGGGTCAAACTAAGGTAAATCAGAAGCAGAGAAAATTCTAACAAAATTTTTGACTTGGGTTTATTGTGTGCCTTACTATCTTTGTCTCAAGTGCCCAGCATGAAAGAAAATAAATGAGATCACATGAATTAAAACTATCAAAATTATTTTTCATTTTTTTCCTATTATGTTGCTACATTTAATAGCTAAATAAACACCAATTGCTAGTACAATTAGTGTAATATTTTTATAACATTTATTACCCAAATCTATTAATTCAATCAACCTCATATGCAATATTAAATATGGCAAAATCAGACATTTTTATTAGTTGTTGTTTGGAGAATTGTGATGCTTTACCTTATGGCCTTGACAAAACCTTGACCTAAACCTCTTCTAGTCAGTAATTCTTAAAAGCTGAGGTTTATAATATTTAATCAAAACATAATTTTAACAATAAATTTACAAATTAGAGAGATATAATAATAATTAATACAAGGGTATTGCTATACTTCACAAAGTAGGTATCTCTCTGCTGCCACAAAGGCAGTGCTGACAAAGTTCCAGGGCTCAGGTAGAGGCCTATAGTGATATCTAAGATCCTTGATAAAGGAAGGGAGACTGCATTTATTTATTCACCTCAAGTACAGTGTTCAGTGTTGGGGCACTTCAGGGCAGAAAGGACATTGAGGTTCTGGAGGTCCAAAGAAGGGCAAGAAGGCTTCTGAAGGGCTTGGAGAATATGCTTTATGAGGGGACACTGAAAGAACTGGGGCTATTTAGTCTAGGGAAAAGGAGTCTGATGGTAGACCTTATTGTTCTCTTCCAATATCTGACAGGTGCTTACAGTGAGAGCGAGTTTGGTCTCTTCTCACTAGTGACAGGATGAGGGGAAATGGCCTCAAGTTCTGGCAGGGGAAGTTTAGGTTGGATATCAGGAAAAACTTCTTTACAGAAAGGGTTTTCAAGCACTGCAATAGGCTCCCCAGGGAGGTGGATGAGTCACCATCCCTGAATGTGTTCAAAAACCGCAGTGTGGTGGATGTGGTACTCAGGGACATGACTTAGCAGAGGATTGTTAGAATTAGGGCAAGATGGTCAGGTTGTGGTTGGACGTAATGATCTTTAAGGTCTTTTCCAACCTGAGTAATTCTATGATTCTATGTTTTATGATCAGGTTCTTTTATGTTCACCTGACTGTGCATACTTTAATATTAGAATCACATAAATACAGCATTCAGGCATGCCAGTAATGAGAGTTTACCCTGTTTTCCTGTATAACATGAGAGTATGATAAAAATTGAAAATGTTTCTTGATGCAAATGTGCACTGTCAAGCCTGAACATCTGACATCATTATTCACTCTGGGGGTCACTACCATTTGTGAATTTGTCCTAACTAAAAAAAAAAAAAACTTATAGCAAATAGTATAGTGCAACCCCAAATCCCATCTAATAAACTGTGATAAACTCTTCTGACATTAGTTATTAGAATAATCTTGACAACTGTACAACTTTGGGTCGAATCAAAGAGAGCCTGAATTTGTCCAGAGTGTGTTATAAAAATATCACAAACAAATGGAGTAATTAGCTGCTATTTCCCTGGGAAACGCAAGTGCTTTTTCCTTCACTGCTTTTTGATGAAAACTGTGTGATGTTTCATTTTTCTAAGCTAGCCTAATTTAAGAAAAAAGTAACTTGATAAATGTTGCCTCTCTTTGTTGAATCTAGCTCACAATTTACTTAAATGTGTATTACATTGTTAATTTGGATGCTGCAACTTGGTCCTGTTTCTAATCCAGTAGGTATTTCACTTCAAAAATATGCAAGGAGTGTCTGTGTTCCCTCATACACTGAGTCTCAGATACTTATAGAAGATCAAAGAGAAAACTACTGTGCCAAAGCAAATTTTCAGGCTAATCTCGTTGCTCTGAAATAATTTTTTAAAAACCTGAAACTTGTTGATCTGAAGAGCCAATGGAAATCTCAGAAAGCTACAACAACATCACGTGAAGCTTTAGGGAAAAATCTTTTTTAGCTCCTATTTATAAATCAAAATGTAGAAATTTAAAGTACAGATCATTTTTCAAGGAATATATTTACCAAATCTTCCATGTAGTTAATGAAAGACTGCACTGCACTAAAAGCTTTAGCATATACTACCAGAGTACTTTGTGAGGAGAACCAAAAGTCCAACAAGAAAACCAGTTTATTTTAGTATACAAAATTAACATTCAACTATAGATGTGTGGTTACTCTCCCAAAAAGATTCACTTTAGTTGAACAGAACACATGGTTTTGTGAATAAAGTAGGCAGTTATTCAGATAACTTACAACCTGTAATTAGGAATGACAGGCAATTACATATATGGAACAAAAAAATGTGCTCTTAACAATACAAATCCCAGAATCTCAGATCTTA